>NW_028187100.1:1935111-1987172 GCF_003343005.1 Rhea americana
TCCTCCTCCTCCTCCTCCTTCTCCCAGGGCAGGACGTCTCACGCGCCCTCTCCCCCCCACCCCCCCACCCCGAGGAGCCAGGGGTGAAGGATGGAGGGAGGACTTGTCTGCTCCGCTCTAGCCTCACAGCTCAGCGCACAGCACACAGCTTCGCGATGGCACGGGCCGGCTTCGTGGCAGTGCCAAGGCTTCAGCGCGAGGAGCACGGATAGCAGGCGATGGAGGCGAAGAGGCGTGGGGCAGCGAACTGGCAGTCGGGTGCGCAGAGGACCCATTGCCACTCCTTGCACCAAGCCCTGTGCTAAGCACACTGTACTAGGAGGCACACGCTGYTTTTTGCATCTGCACAGACCCTGGAAAGAAATGGCACCACTGCTGGCTCCTTTTACTGCTCAGTTTAGTGCCGTCCCTGCTGGAGTGTAATAAACCCTCATCGCAGTGCCCTCCTCACGATCCATGGGATGCCTCCTCTCTGTACCTGGTAGGGTTAAGAAATTTCATAACAGCACGAGGGCATTTTGCAGATTGGCTCAGGCCTGAGCGCCTGGACCCTGCCTGAGCAGGTACAGCTGTGCCCTGCATGTCCCCAAACAGCTCTGACTGGACTTACTRGATTGGCCTCAGATCTGACTTACTATCTTACCTTGTCTGATGGCTCTCAGTAAACCTGTTCCTATCACCAGCCTGTTTGGCTGCTGCGAGCACTGTTTGGCRAGGGCATGGCCCCCTGCCTCCACCATGGTCACCCTTGGCTCTCAGCTCATCCTTTCTCGCGGAGCAGCTCTGATCCTGCTGCTCCTGGCAGGTAGTTCAACAAAGCTAGGCTGGAGCTTGAATAGCACTCCCGCCGGCCCACAGAGGATGCAGGGATGGTGGGCCCGGGTGCTGCTGGTCAGGTTGAATAAGGCCTACTGGTACCTCACAGGAAAGCATGAAAGGGGTCTAATGTCTCTTTAAGATCGACCTGTAATGAAGAAATGAAAGGGGGGGAGTTTGGTCAAACATGAATGGAAAATCATCAACAAAGTTAAACTTCTGTTAATTTCTGGAAGGTCAGTGAAGAGTTTTGGTTTTGATAGCCCTTATTAGCTTGTAATGATTCTTTACTATGTGTAAATGATGTTGTAGTATAATAGAAATTCTTTGAAAGCTTCATATATAAAAAATGCCTGTACCAGGCAAATACCTGAAAAGGAAACAAAAAATAGTAAGTATAAAGTAGCAGCAAAATGTATTTGTGTGTGCTGGGGAAGGAGGATTACAATGATAGGGAAATAGGTACCTCTAAGTATCAGTAAATGGTAGTTAATTTCAATTTAATATAYTGAATGATGAACAGCAACCATCTGGAAACTGTGTCATGTCCAGTTGTCAGTTCTACAGGAACAATCTCTGGGAGAGCAACAGTGAGGACACTTTAGGTCAGGAGCTACTTTCAGTAGCTACTTTTACACTTTGGTCTACCAGTGAGCATAAATCAACGCCCTTACTGTGGTTTATTTATATTTGTTCTTACCAATAATAAACTGTAGACTTCCAAACTTTAATTAGAGCCAGTAAGAAGAGTTCACCAAAAACTTATATCAAAAATACTGTTTAATGGAGTAAAAGTGGATTGCAGGAATGTGTCAGTCTCAGAAAATACTTAAAGAGAATACAGTTCACCCCTGAGTAAGTGAATGACTAACAAGATTTCCCCAAGAAACTGATAATTTGGGTTCAAGTCCATGTGATACTAATTTTAGACTTGAGCCCACTTCTTTCAGATTCTGAAATTAGAATTAGTTCTTGACATGTAAAGCAAATTTTCCGACTTTACACATACATATATCTATAGTTATACCAAGTGGGCTGACAAGAATAACAAACAGATGAACATTCTGTATTTCAAGAGAATACTGTAAACTTGAAATCAGCTAGAATTCTGGGACTGGTACCTCTTG
The DNA here is from genome assembly GCF_003343005.1 of Rhea americana. Classification (NCBI taxonomy): domain Eukaryota; kingdom Metazoa; phylum Chordata; class Aves; order Rheiformes; family Rheidae; genus Rhea; species Rhea americana. The sequence goes on from NW_028187100.1 coordinate 1,937,055, forward strand.
TTCTTTTCCCTGTAACGTTTCAAAATGTCTGATTGCCTGGCATCATCCCCCACCATAGAATCCCAGAATGGGTAAGGTTGGAAGGGACCCCTGGAGATCATCTAGTCCAACCCCCCTGCTCAAGCAGGGTCACTGGAGCATGTTAGACACAATTACGTCCAGGTGGGTTTTGAAGATCTCCAGAGAAGGAGACTCCACAACCTCTCTGGGCAACCTGGTCCAGTGCTCTGTCACTCTTACAGTGAAGAAATTCCTCCTCATATTCAGGCGGAACTTCCTGTGTTTCAGTTTGTGCTTGTTGCCTCTTGTCCTGTCCATGGCACCACTGAAAAGAGTCTGGCCCCATCCTCTTAACGTTCTTCTGTCAGGTACTTAAACATATTGACAAGATCCCCTCTCAGTCTTCTCTTCCCCAGGCTAACCAGACCCAGCTCTTGCAACCTTCCTTCATTAGGAGAGATGCTGCAGTCCTCTGATCATCTTTGTAGCCCTACGCTGGACTCTCTCCAGTAGCTCCATGTCTCTCTTGTACTGGGCAGCCCAGAACTGGATAGTACTTGAGATGAGGCCTCCCCAGGGCTGAGTAGAGGGGAAGGATCACCTCCCTCCACCTGCTGGCAACACTCTTCCTAATGCACCCCAGGATACCATTGGCCTTCCTGGGCACAAGGGCACATTGCTGGCTCATRGTCAACTTGTYRTCCACMAGSACTCCCAGGTCCTTCTCTGMAGAGCTGCTCYCCAGAAGGTCAGCCCCCAGCTTGTACTGGTGCATGGAGTTATTCCTCCCGAGGTGCAGTACTCTGCACTTGCCCTTGTTGAACCTCAGGAGGTTCCTCTCCACCCAGCTCTCCAGCCTGTCCAGGTCTCTCTGAAGGGCAGCACAGCCCTCTGGTGTTATCAGCCACTCCTCCCAGCTTGGGATCATCAGCAAACTTGCTGAGGCGGCACTCTGTCCCCTCATCTAGGTCGTTGATGAGTAAGTTGAACAGGATGGGACCCAGTACTGAGCCCTAGGGGATGCCACTAGCCACAGGCCTCCAGCTAGACTCCCACTGATGCCACTGATGACAACCCTCTGAGCTCTGCCTTTCAGCCAGTTCTCAAGCCACCTCACAATCTGCTTGTCTAACCCACTTTCCTGAGCTTATGTAGGAGGATGTTATGGGAGACAGTGTCAAAAGCCTTGCTGAAGTCAAGGTACACAACGTCCACTGCTCTCCCCTCATCTAGGCAGCCAGTCATTCCATCCTAGAAGGCTATCAGATTGGTTAAGCAGGATTTCCCCTTGGTGAATCCATGCTGGCTACTCCTGATCACCTTCTTTTCCTCCATATGTCTGGAGATGACATCGAGAATGAGCTGTTCCATCACCTTTCTGGGGATGGAGGTGAGACTGACCAGTCTATAGTTGCCTGGGTCCTGCTTCTTGCCCTTTTTGGAGACTGGAGTGACACTGGCTTTGTTCCAATCCTCAGGCACCTCTCCAGTTCTCCAGGACCTTTCAAAGATGATGGAGAGCGGCCTGGCAACAACATCGGCCAGCTCCSTCAGTACCCATGGGTCCATCCCATCAGGGCCCATGGATTTGTGGATGTCAATCCTGTGGATGTCATCCCTGCACCCAGCATCAAAAAACAAAAAGAAACATAAAACAGATTTTAAAATTCTGATTTTCTCTGGAAAACAGAATTGTAGATTTCCTAACCAACCTTAGAGGCAAAACTTTTTTATTACAGCACTCTTTTTTATGATTAATAAGTTAAACTAGTAAGAAATGACATAAAAGTCCAACCAAATAGACAACGGCTTGAATTCTTGTCTATGTTACATTTATTTACTTTTATTTCATTTTTGGAACTGCTAATGTAGCCCTCAGGTGTGTATATGGTGTTTGTTCAATATAGCAAGTAAAGGGATCTGATAACAGAAAACCTCTGGTTCTGTTTTCCCTTTGAAGTTAATAGGAGTTGTATAAGTGTATCTCCGGGTAGAATTCAGCTTTTGTGGAGTAATAAGCCAGACAGACATTATAACAAAGGACATAGCAACAATTAGAGCTGTCTCTTTAGCAATGAATGCTTTCACTTACCTTTTCAAATTTCACGTTGTGAATGGAAGAGCAATTGTAGCCCAATGTGACTGTGAAACCAGGTACCCTGGATTAATTGCACTTGGAAAGATCAGCCCTGTATCAGCAGCTGTGCCTGTATTAGGTACAGCAAGACCTAGTGTAGACATATTAGACCTATAGTACCTAAATTGCATAGTTCATATATGTCTGTTGATATTAAACATACTGGATTTACAGTACATGTACAGATCACTTCCTCAGTACTACTCAGATCTGACATATCTCAGATGCATCAAAATTACTGGGAATTCGAAGACAGTGGAACTACAAAATGCATGAAGGCCATTTGTTTAGGATTTCTCTGACAAATGACTGCAGTCAGGAGCTTACAAAGTGGGGGGAAAGATTGCTCACAAGTAGGGTAATCTAAAACAAAAATAGTGATGCTGGTAGACCTACATTCAGTTACTCAAGAATATGCATACATGACCTGAGTATTAAAGCTAACTAAAAAATCAAAGATGGTATAATAAGATGAACCATGATGGAGTATTTCACTTAGCCTCAAATGGGTGCAAAATTGTGGAGGGAGACAGAACATGTAACCCCCCAAAGTTCTTCTTAATAGATTGCTTTTTTCTGTGTCTCTTCTTATTTTTAAGAGAAAAACCTTAACAATATTTCAGACTATTTGGATATGTGTCTATCATTTTCTTTAACACTTAGACCCTTCCATAATATAACTGATCCCAAAATTTTTATTTTTTCAGTGTTCCCATGAAGTAGTAGGAAGAAATGTAAGTGAAAAAGTTTGGATTCTCTTACAATGATGTAAATTAGGACCAGCTTCACAGAAGTCACCAGAGCTCTTTCTGTATAAAACTTGGGTAGTACTTGGGAAAAGAAGATGCTAGAAACGGAATGAAATGCTGACCTTAGGGAAATGTTGTAATTAAGATCAGTGAAAGCAGGATTTAACCTAAGAACAGACTAGATGTTCCTATGCTGTTTAAGTAAGTCCATATCTCTGTGATCTTTCACTACAAAAAGGAGTCCTATACCTTTGTATTCCTATAGAGTTAGGTGTTCCTTGTCTCTGCTTCAGATTTGCCTATGTACCACATGAAGCTACTGTGAATAATGTCTTTGTCTTGAAATGTGTCCCCTGTTGCGAACATGAAAATGGAGTTCTGGATTGCAAGAATATGTCTGATGAAGAGATAAATTTGACAATGTTTTGTCTTATCTTTTTATTAAACCATTGTTACAGTAACCTGCAACAAGGTTGGAGGATTGCGGAGGAAGCTAGACTATTTGTGCATGACAGGATGCCAACTGCAGTTTGGTTTTAGACATGGGATMTGTTAATACTATCACAAATGTTATATGAAGCCTCTGTTGTGATGTGCAAATGACTGTATGTCTTATTATATTAATGCAGTAAGAAGCATCACTTACAAAATACATTGCTTTCTGCTAGGGGTTTGCAATTATTCAGGGAATACCTCTGAACTTTCAGGAATGTTTTTACCAGTTTAGCCCACGTATCTCTTGGTCCTCCAGAGGTTATATACCAGAGTAGGAGCTGTAGCTTTGTGATATTTGAGCACAGGAGATCCTAATATAGCATCTTAATTCCTCTGTAGAATGTGGCTAAGGATCAAGCCATTGATCTGCATCACCAGTGTTTTTCTGTGTCCAGCACCTGCAATGGCATGAGGAATGAGTGTATTGGTCTCATAGCCAGGACAGTAAGGAATCAGATCCCTCTTCAGAAATGCTACAGATTTCTGTGTAGTCTTAGTTAACTCAATCTCCCTGTGCTTTCATCTCCCCCTCTAAAACAGAGTAAGTACTATAATCCACCTCACAATGCTATCTGAAGATGCATCTCTTACTTCTTATTACCCAAGCACAAGATTCAAGGTCCTTCTAGGAGGCAAGGCTGATGCATATCATGTATTTCTCTGACGTAATCCCGATCAATATGGTCAGAATGCAAGGGCTAATATTTCTCTCTCAAGTGCTCATAACTTGTACTTGAAAGCCTGTTGTTCAGAAGACCAGTCAGCATTAAATTTGGTAGCAGTATAAAGACTTGTATTCCAGCTTCCAGAGGCAGGGCATCACCATATAATATGTTTCACAAATTTACAGTGCTTCTGAAAGTGTAACATACAAAGTTTCGAATTAACATACTTGGATCATGAGTGCAGACTTCACGCATCATCATTATTCTTAGCCTCTGTTTCCCAGCAGGCTGTGTAGGGAAAAACTTCTAGACAAGGTAAGCTTGCCCTGGAACCAGACTGAGCAGTGTAAGGATACACTTACTTTGCTGATACATCATATGAATTAAGTATGAAATGAGGGCAGGGACACAAAAGGAAAATGACTGAAAATAACCAGCAAGCTATGGTATCACCTTCAAAAGTAAAAATGCATRAGAGATGCCAATATTTCAGGTGAGTCAAAGCAAAGATCACATGAGAGGGAGATGAGTAGCAAACAAGTCAGTGCTGCAAATTAATGACTTTGCGTTCCTGAAAGGTCGGAATTGCAGTTTTGTAATCCTCCACACAGATTATGCAATGATAATTCCACCAGACAAGAGAGCAGGGGATAGCTTGCGTAACTCAACTAGCTACACTGTAAATATTCCCAGTGGACTGCAGATTACTTTAGCCACCAGCACATTTTCAGCTCTGTTCCATCCTCTTAGAATTTCAACTTGTGGCTATTTTTAGGAGCAACTTGTATTCAAAAAAAGGCCACCAGGAATAATTTTGTAGCAGGACTGTTTATGGCTGGGACTGAGCCATTAGGAAAAGAAAAATGCTGACTTAATCTGCCCTAGGCTGCACTGGAAGTGTTCACAGAAGCAATGTGGCCTTACAGATGGATTGCTGGCCTGGGGCTTCGTGTACCTGGGTTCCATTACAAACTCTCTTGCTACTTTCACAGGTGAACTTGGATGAGTTACTTTGCCTCTGTTACCTTCAGTCACCCTTCATTTCAAAGAGGGACAGAGATAGTTAATCACACTTGTTTGTTCATGGGGAGAAACTAAAATTTAATAGTGATATATTGCAATGATATTAATGATGCTTATTAATTATTAGTATTATGCTAATTATTTAGGTTGTTATTAAAGTTGAAGCCAAATAGAATTAGGATTAATTTAAATGGTCTCTTAAATAAGATCAGGGCATTGGGAGACAAACAACCAGTTTTAACCCTAACCCTAGGTACAGCAGTACATACTGCTGAAAGGATGGAGAAACGTTTTTCTTATATGATTATATGTGAGTTAGATTCCGTATTTATGTAAAGGGAGCACAGACAGCATGGCTGTTAACACTTGAAATTGTAGGCTAGATTATGGACTTTCCCGGTAGCTCACTAAGGTTGCTTGTGTGAGTGGCAGCAACCACTGTAACATTCTTTATGACATGCCTCCTTTCTGATCCTGTATGCTGCTGTGTGTGCAGAGTTCCCTAAAGCTTGATGTGGAGCAGGAAGGAGAAGCCAGGCCCTTCCTCTTTCCCACCACAAAGAGTCTGCTCACTACGGAACAGGATGACCTGAGCAATGCCTGCGTCAGTGTCTGCATGGATTGTGCAAGGCACTGGAAAAATAACACGTGGGTACCCCTGAATGACTGTGAAAGAACYGACTGAACCATGACTCTGTAAGGGATTCACACCATGAATGTTCAGTGAGAATAGGAGTGTTAATTCATAATGGCCTCATGTGTGGGTATATGTGATGGAGGCTAAGAAACTACATTATTATAGAGCATTACTACATGGCAGGCTTCAAGACCATTCTGCCTTGCAGGTTCTGAAGTGTATGTGGATGGAAGAGCAGGCTGAATATTTCCTACTGGTGTGGTTTAGATCACTTGCTATTTCATTTGGAAATGAAATAGCTCATCTTTCAGCTGCCATTTCCACATGTAGACTATTGGCAAAGCTTGGGGATTTTAGTTCCAGACCATCTTCAGCTCCATCCTAATACTTACATACTTAGCCATACTTTTTCTCAAATAACTAACCACACGAACTATGGCACAATATCTGCTGGCACTTGGAGGCATCATCATAATGCTGTATGTATCAGCAGCTGCATCATGAAAGCATCTGTGAATAGTTCAGATATAACGTGTCTTCTGCAAATGGCTGCAGGCATCTTCTGTGGGCAGACCTGAAATGAGGACAGAGGTCAGAATGTTTCAAGAGTATGTCATATTTTCACATGTAATCGTGACTTTTATCTTAACCAGACTCATTAATTAGACTGACAAATAGCTTTGTACGTTTTTCTTACAGTGTACATTATATCTTCAGTAGTTAGGCCTACCTGCTGCTAAATATAATTTAGTGCTTTTGGAATATAGCAACCTGGTGCTATTCATAGTTAACTTTACGTTGTTTAGGTACTGAGTGCTAAGAAAGCGTAAGTGCTGTGTAAAAGATAGACCACAATTTAAATGCTTGGTCCTAACTTTTATGTCACTGACTTCCACAGGGTTGTTTATAGGAATTAAGGATATAGGCTTAGTCTCTAAAAAGAGGAGCAATACAAATCAGATATACTCCAGATGAAAAAAATGTGATCAAGTTAGAGATAGTCTTGTCCTGCAGTTCTACCAGTGACTGTGAAAGTTGATTTCTAATCCAAGTTTTATTGTAACTTGCTCAAGTCTTTCAACATTTTTTTCCCTACTTATGAAATGTACAGAATGCCGTTGTCTTAAGGTGTCTAAAGAGTCTTAATGATGGATTTACCATAGCTGCCTCATGACTGAAAGTGAGAYTATATTTACTACATAGTGCTGTGCTCCATCTACCACATTAACTCACTGTACTTTCTAGCTGTTCAACCTGCAGCTATGCAGCAGAGCAACGACTTCAAGAATATTACTTCTCCCTCCTATGTGTGTCTTGTTGCAAGCTTATTTTTATTTTTGGCCCTACCTCTAAAATTTGCACAAATATCTCTGTCACCAGGACATGCATGTGTGACCACCTAGTGAGATGAACAGCACAGATTCACTTAGGGTCCACCTGATGCCCACATTTAGGAAGACTATAATGCCCACATTATAGTCTGTGTAAGATGGGAAGGGTGCATCAGCTTAATAGGATAAATGAAGGTATAGGAAGCTACCTTTGCAGCTTGGGAAGGCTTGAGCAAAATCTCCCTTTTGGTAGAAAGGCAGCCGCAATGAGCTCATAATTAAAGCCTTCTGTGAAAACGACTTTGGGGAAGTGAAATTTGTATCAAACACTGAGACAAAGAGGACAATTGCTAGGGAAAGAGGCTGTTAAAAAAGAACCTATTGCCCAAGGAGTTCTGCATTGACAGGTGTGGGAGTTCCTGACCTAGTGCTGCAAGCTGTTCTGTTTATGTCCAGGGTACTATGTGGTTTGTGCAGGAAGCCCTGCCTGGTGCTCCTAGAATGATGTTTGAGTCTGGTTTTGTTCTCATGCCATCTAAACGTGTTACATTAAGCCTAAGAAATAGGTCTCTTTTTATTGTAGATTAGCCTTTCTTGTGTTTATGCTGAAGGGACCTGAAGGAGGGCTTGAGCAAACAAGATGCAAAGTACATTTGTAAAAAAGGTTGAGATCTGTATCATCCATCTCCCTGCACTGTGGCCTAGTCATCAGATTATAGGACAGGCAAGAATGAAGGACCTCCCATGCTCCCTGTGGTTTCTATAGACTTGAAAATTCTTGGGGCTAGGAGGAGAAAAAATGCATTTGATTTTGTGGAAAAATTTCATAATTGTGGCCCAGGATTCCTTGGTTTCTTTCTCTGGTATGGGGCAAACAGAGTATCGGGGAAATATGTGCAGGCAAACAAGTACTGGCCATTGTCCAGTTTTGTGACATGACACTGAGCAGATGGGACTCCAGGGCCCTACAAGCAACACTCTTTTTCTAATTCTCTTATTTGTCCTTTAAAATCATGATTCAGAGTTTCTTGTGCTGACTGGCTTGAATTGCACTGCGTCCTATTGAATATAGTCCAGTTTATAATCAATGAAGAGGCCCCCCTTTTTGTTCAGTTTTATTTTAGTCTACTGCATTTTGGGTCAGTGTTCCTATTTCCTTATAGTTTAATGGACTGAGTGATGATGCTGTACTCTGCAAAGCATTAAACAGGGAGCTTGAAAGCAGGGTTCAGCTGTCACTGAATTTCCTTGCCACTACTTTGAGACAGGTAGTAAACGAGATTTCTTTGGATGCTTGTTAGAAATCAACATGAAGTGAGCAGAAGGCAGTCCTAAAAAAATGTATGCAGATGAACACTAAGGGCTTCCAGTTATTGTCAGTGCAGCTAAAAGCCTCCTGGACAATTAAACTCCAAGCCAATAATACCAATCAATGAATGATGGATGTTCTCTACAGGACAGTGACAAGAATAGTTTCACTGTGGAGGCTGTAATGGGTGATTTGAAGAGGTTTATTATTTCTAACTGTGAAAGCAATTCCAAGGGTCTTGCTGTGCCCTTAGGGATCTGTCAGAGCCAAAGAAACAGGAGAATGTGCAATGAGCTTCTCAATCCAAGTTATTCAAGCTAGCTTGCTACGGGGAAATTTCCTTCGTAAGTTGCTAAATACCAAAGCACAGCACTTCAATTTTTAATACTGCAGCTGTGAAGTACACATTGGTATTGGGTAGTGCCGTGCAACTGTCGTTGATGTCCCAAATATCTCACACTTTATGACAGTTCTTAAGCTTCATTTTGAAACAGTCACTAAGAAAAGGAAAACACACAGGGACTCTATATTTTAACAATAGCGAAGTAGCTCAAGTTCTTGCTATTCTATTGCTCATCAATAATCTTCCAAAGTACAACTTCATTATTTTTTTTTCCTCGGATGTTTAAGCTGAAGGATATATTCTGGATAGCTGCTTTGTAAGGAAGGATGTAAAGGCTTCAGTTATGGTTGTACAACACTGATGAGAAACACTCTTTGGGTAGGTCCGTTCTGCCTTTCACACACAGGTTCAAGTCCACTATCAAGTTTAAACTTGCTTCTTATTCATTATGGCAGGCCATATACTCAGAGAGTATTAATATTTCTGAAACTATTTAGGTGCATTCACCTTGAAACACAATGAAGCCCTAGGCAACTTGTGCAGATTCTGTAGCACTTCTGTATAATATTTATTACATGCTATGCTGAACAAGTAGCCTGCATTTCTGTTGTCAAATTTAGTTTTCAAAAGAAACTCTGTCCCTAACCAGAATCATGGTCATGTCAGGAATGGGTAAACAACCACCTAAAGAAAGAGCCCTCACTTCCAAATGATGGAAACTTGTCATGGTTTGGGTGGGTATCCCTGCTTCCCCAGCCAAAGGTTCTCCCAGTCGCAATATACACTCACTGTATGAGCATTCCTCTGATCTGCTTTACGGCTAGGTCATCTAGGCTAGCTCAGTTGCTCTTCTCTAGGAGGTTAAACTAAAATGGGTTACTTTGCACTAAAGCAAGTAGGGTATGTTCTCAGTCCTTTTCACCAACTTTGCTGTAAGAGGAGTGGTCTCCAGGGGTGGAGAAACAAATGAGACACTAAACTGCTCTGTAAATTTACAGAACGAACCTGTGGCCAGGCTCTTAGTTATGCAGTTTAAATAGCAAGTACTTGGTCTTCAATGATTCCAGTGCTTTTGATTTGCTCTGGGATAGTCATTACCAGAGTCAGATCCACTATATTTGAACATTAATATATTTCTGAATGTAAATATCATAAGCATGTATCTACTACTCATATTTCATCTGGTAGTAGTATTTCAAATGGCAGAAAATACATTTAATAGCAATGTAACTCCAGGCAGTTTTAAAAAAATAAATGTCCACAATTTCATACATTGCAATTTCAGACAATGGAATTTGCAGTCACAGACTGACAATGTAGTGACTGCAACTTCAGATCCTTTTCTTTTTCTTTCAAGGGGATGTTTTCCAGCTGAAGGTTATAGCTGTGACTACCAGATGCCATCCCTCAACACCAGAGAGATGTATTGAGCATAAACTGTATTGCTTTTCATCTCTTCTCTGTCACAGGGATAAAACAGCCTTGGATTAAATATGGATTTACATGTCTTTTTGTTGAAAGATAATGCCCCATAGCCTAAGTAAATAACCTAAAGGAGGAAAGCAAATAAACAAAAGAAAGGATAGAATTTTAACTGTAATAGTCTTCTCCACACCGGCTTCACATACCACACCTTTGTAACTCTTGTTTAAACTGTCCTTTAATTATACTGTTACATTTTCAAAAGTCAACCCCATGTTGAAGGAGCCATCGGAACATCTTTATGCATTCATCTGGCAAGAAATTGAGCCTGCCAGATTTTGAAGATCTGACCTGAAAGGGAGTGTCCATTCTTATACAACAACTAAATTCATTTTTAGTTCTCTTGGACCTGTTTTCTTTTCTCTCAGTTGGCATAAATCAGCATTAAGTTACATGTAAATGAAAAAAGAATAAGAAAGAAAAAAAAATAAGAAAGAAAATTTTGACTTAATGAATCTGTCTTTGGAATTGAGAATCCAGAATGCCAGTGGCCTATGTATGTGCCTTTAGCTACTGAAATTGTAAACTCAGCTTTGGGAGTAGGACTGCATTAATCTGTGCTGCACTGCTTTTCTAGATTCTTTATAATGCTTGTTGGCATTACAAAGGAAAACACTGTAGGATTAAGCAAAACAATAGTTACTTGACCATTTTGTTGGATATTTACTCAAAWACTGTAACTCCATTTGCTTTATTTGATCTGATACAATTTATATTAGTTAACTGTTTGGGCACTGTGTCTTCCTCGTGTAAATGTCTACTAATACATCCCCCATCAGAACATAATAAATCTATATTTAAGTGCAAAGCCTCAACAAACAAAGGCTTATTTTATATGTAATTTCTTACGGTCTGCGAGAAGTGATTGCCCAAAAGTAAGTCTCAGATCTGTTCTTTGTTCATTCTCTATAAAGGAGGGTAAAGTGTTAAGAACAGAAAAATGGGAGTTATTTTTTCTGTGCATGATGTTGCACTGTTGAATAATCAGTGATACAGAAATAACATTCTATGGTCCTTCGAATCTGCTATTACATACATAGAGAAATCAAGTTATTAAAATTATAAACATGGAGTAAAAGTCAAACAAAATACCCAGACTGTAATGAATCGTATCAGCTGCAACTAGGATTTTTTTATTATTTCTAAAGGCTTTATTCAAAAATACAATTATATTTTTGCTTTATGACCATGTGGATTGTATTCCCTGATTGCTGTATGCTTGAGATGCATGCCTCAAGGAACTTAAGAAAATAGTATTTATTGCAGTGCAGTGTTCTTCTCTATAATCTCTATAATCTGCTTTTTGATTTTGTTTTTTATTTTAAAAGATGTTTTCAGATTTAAAGGTCATCTTAAATGGTCCTTCTCTGTGCTATACTTTTTTCCGGTTGTCAAATAAGCGTTTGACAGGCTTAGTTGCCTTGACAAGCTGTGCAGTGTTCTAAGGATCTAACTTTGTCATTGTTATTGTTTGCTTAACTCTCCACTTAAAAGATGATCACGTGTGAAAATTAAACTTCTAGAAAATAGGGAACTGCAAAATCATCAGTCACTTGACATCAGGATTTTTTCTTAAACAAAAAATAAAATCTTTAAATAGAATTAGGCCTGTCTCTTCATAGCTGTATTAACATCGCTAATTTGCCTGCATTAAACTTAATCATTCTTGTTTTGAAGCAAAAACAGCACATGCCCCTAATCACACAAAAAAGCTTAGCATATAAAAGAGCACTTTCAGAGTGCAGTTTCTTGGATCAGTTAATTCCGCACCCCTTCTTTTCCCCATTCTCAGCTGTTTATTCTTGATTGTTTATTGTTGTGCTACCTTCTCAGTTGTGATATTTCAACTGCTCATGAGGCTGCCCTTTCATCTTGCAAAACAGAACCTGAAGAGAGAGTGAGTTCAGTTTCTGTATGAATTCAGAGTTTTTACTGGGAGGAGGAAATGAATCACTATTCATTTTTTCACCATTCATTCAAGCAGTTACTGACTGTAAGTGTTTAAATGAGAATGGTTTTCAGAGTCAGGCTTCTGACTGGCAGAGTATCAGTGAATGAATGCATCACTTGTATACAGAATGAGAAAATTTTCTTTACAAGAAAACAAATATGTTTGTATTAAGAACAATACTGCACAAAACTATTTCCTATTGGTACTAGCCTCAGACTGAGGCCCCAGTGTAAGAACTGTTCGGATCTGTGTGCACAAATAGCAGTGGTGCACTGTGCAGCCTGAACTTCAAAAGTAGTAAGAACTACTGGCCATTACTTTTGTTTCCTATATTAATAAACACATCTTAATGTTACAGGATGTTCACTCCACTGACTTAGTAGCTCAGAGCTGAATATGGCCTTCTCTGTATATTCTGCCTGAGGCTCAGGTGGGAAGAGAACATGAATGAGCATTTATTTTAGAAATAGTTCCAAGCAGAGTGATTTTGAAGGGATTTGGTCAGTGCCCATTGGTGGTTACTAATTCAATTCAATTCAGTTCATTCAGTTTTGACAACTCTGTCTCACCTATCTGTGGTGACTTCCATGAAAATATGTTCTATCTGTAAACTTGAATAAACCTCCTAAGGTTGCCTGTTTAGGAAGACATCCATGATAATTTTTTATTTTCCTCCGTATTTTTAGTTTTCCATGGGACAGACAGTTCCTGGAGTATTGACATTAAGGGTTAGCTTTCATAGTTTACCCATTGTCAACAGATATTTTATGTGAAGAAAATAGTTTCCTTGCACCTGACAACAGGAAAATGTCCCATGTTTATCAACATTTCCTCCTGGAAAAGCCTCTTGTCCAGATTAACAGGGACAGAGAACTGCAGCAYGTGCTGGAGAAAGGTCTGACTGCTTCATGGTATGATAGCTACACAGCAAGGAGTCTGCTTTCTACAAGGGTAAAAAGACAAAGGCAAGGGGCAGGAAAAAGCCACATTTAAGGACGGGCGGGAGCACAAATATTAGCAGTTCTAAGGCCTACAAGATGATAGTTCTGGTAACATATGCCCAGCCAGTGTTACTGTCTTTTCTAGGAATTATTTTAATAAGGAAGTAGCTGATGACTCCCCAGCAGGTGCTGCAGCTTGTACAGCTATTGGAGGTCATGAGGAATCAGCTTGGCTTATCTCTTACAACAGGCTTCATAAGCCTAGAGGGGCCTAGAGCAGAGCCAAGTGTCAACAAAACACGCTACTCCTAATACTGGTGTGCTCTTTCTCAGTCTGCTCCACTTCTAGTCTTGTTCTGTCCTTTACCCCATCCCTTGTCTAGCTTTGTCCAGCTAAACATGCCCCTAACCCCATTTCCTCGTACCTTATATGCAACAAGGTGCTTGACTTTGACTTCCATAGAGCACACAGCTGAGAAATGCCTTTTTAGGAAGGTAYCTCTCATTAGGTCTAGATAGCAGCTAGAAGTGGGAACCCTTGCTTCAGTTGCTCTCTGTTAAAATGTTAAGTATAATGTTACTAAGCATACCTCAACCTTAGTAACTATTTGATGAGAAATGCAACTATGAAATGTCTGTCTACAGAAGTTTGGATATGGAAGTACCTGCTGCAGGATGCACTAKTCTTCTATATGCTTGTCTGTATAGCAAAGGTTTCTTGTGGTCAGACAGATTTGCCAAAACTGAATGAACTGTCTGGTAACAATCAATGGGCATAGACTGACACAAATCCTTTTCATCAYTGTGACAGCTAATTGGAACTGAATCTTGATGTTTCTAGATGCTGCACCCAACTATCTGAGGTCCAGGATTTGTATGCTAGGAAAATGGAATAGCAGAACTAAAACAGTTATCTTGGCACTCATWAAAAGGCTGAAAAATGTAAACAGACGCTAAGGTTAAAGTGTGTGACTAGGTGTATAYATGTGTTTGTGTATCTAACGTGTTTATGCTACTAATCAGCCAAAGCCGTGCAGATCTTCATGCAGATTTTATACAGGTATTTGAATGTTCAGAAGGAATTAATTTGTGACTGACTAACACTTTAACTTATAAAACTATGATGCAATGAAAGATATAAATTTGTATTTCACTACTTAGGCTGTTCTTCTATGGATACCTGTGTTATTTTTGGTGGTACAATGCAGGTACAAAAAGTCATAATGGAAGTCTTCTACAAAAAGCCATAATGGAAGTCTTCTATGTGTAAAGAGATATCAAAATGTGTGCCTTAATTATGCCAGAAAGAGAGGTTACCCTGATGATTTACTAAAAATTCTTGTGTGAAGGATGATTTTTCAGAACTAGCTGAACTTTGAAACAACTCCATGAAATCATGCTAAGCTGCTAGTTCTGCTTGGCAACTTGAATGCAAGATAAAGATGAAAGCTAGCAAGCAGGTTAGGTTTTGTTTTCTGAACATGCTTATGTTGATGTCGGCAACAAATGAGATTTAAAGAGGTCATCTAAAGATAAGATTGCTTATCCCAACTACCTATACTTTTTCTTCCTCCTAGTCTCCCAGTTAATCTTCCCTTGTACTGCTGAGTGGCTGGGAAAAAAAGCAGTGCTGTCTCTTCAGCTGAGTCCAGAATTAGCTCACCCTTTTCACGTAGCATCTGGAAATGAGGGAACAAACAGTTGATGGTGATAGTGCTTTAACAGAMAACATTCCTGCAGGGCCAAACCTGTAATAAAAGTCATTTGTTGTTGTAAGAAAAAASATGCATGTGTCTTTTCTAGGAGAGTGAATCCTTGCCCTGGCATGTGTTGCTGTTCTTATGAGCTTCCTATGCTCTTACTGTTCCTAAGAATAATCAGCATTATCTTCATTGTGCAATGAGATATATATTATCTCTTCAAGGTGGCAAAGAAGAGGTTAATCTCCATCTGGTTATCAGGACTGCAGCTTCTTACTCTGAACATTATCTTTTGCTGAGATGAGAAGCAGAGGTCAGCTAGATGTGGAGTAAAGGATTTCTCTGACTGTGTGCTTTTCCTGGGTGTGTGTGTGTGCCTGGGTGGCTGAGTGTAAAGCCAGTGGAAAACAGGCCACCAGGCAGATACGGAAACGCCTGGAAGAGGAGTAGGTAGAAGTAGGGACACACTTTTTTCTAGGGTTGAACAAAGCTATGTTGTGATATTTGATTAAAGACAGGATAGTCATTATATTTACTCCTCTTTTTGGAATAATATCGTTCACTCCACCTGACAAGTCAGATCTAGAGTTATCATAGGGGTAAAGTTGAAGTTAGGAGTTTCTTTGGATGTGCCAACTAGGAATTGAGACCAGAGTATGGTTGTTTCAAACATAATTGACATWCCACTCCATGGTCAAATTCCCTTTATTAAGCCAACTCTCAGCAGCTGGGAAGGAAGGGGGGCACAGTGGCCTACATTGTTTAAATTTCAACCATTTTATGTTTTGTATAAAACAGCAATCTTTGCCTTCTTGTGTACCTTAAGTCCTTTTTACATGTACTAGGAAGACATAAAATCCCTTTCCTGCCTTAGTTCATCCAAATTTCCCAAAGTGGTCCACTTCAGCATTCCTCAGAATGCATGCATCTAAGCCCCAGAAGTACATAGGAGAGCATCTATGTACTGGAAGTAAACAGAGGGCAGATTTAGAGGGAGACAGGGACCAAAGAAACTCCCCCCTCGCAAACACTTTGTTGTTTTTGTGGCAGAGACAGAGAAACTGCAAAAGTCTCCTTAGCTTTCAAAAGAATTGAAGGCACGTATAATAGCTGTCTGGTTTACCTGACATGACTTTCTGTGAGGAGGAAGAGGGAGGAGAAGAGGAGGTGAAGGTCACTCATTTGTCATGCCAGACACAGCTATCTAACCTGCTAACCAGCTTCAGCTGGCACTGTGCTCGGCCTTCCCCCTCACCTGGCCCAAAGGAGGGAAGGAGGAGGTGTACACAAGTCACAACACTACATTATTATAAACGTGCATCAGCAGAGTCTGCTATCCACAGCCTTGCTGCATTGACCCCTTTCTTAAGGTGAAGTTGTGTTACAGACTGAGCCAAGCTGACAGCTCACTCCTGCCAAGAAGGGAAGACCAGCTCTGGTACTTATCTTTTTTTTTTTTTTTTTTTTTTTTTTTTTTTTTTTCCTCCCTAACTCATTTCAACATTTCTAACTTGGCAAACTATTTACTTTTGTCTGTAACTGAATTTAGCTAACCAAATTGGCCAATATTTCAAGGAAGATTGGATCCTGCACTGAAGCAAAAATTTAGGAGAGCATCAGCACATTATGTGTACTGACACTGCCTGTTTAGGATATCTGGGTTAGTCTTGAGGAATTTAGCCAAAACTWTGTTTGGAAAAGGTACATACTCAGAATTTGTCATTTGAGAAATACATCAAAGTAAAATCTGTGTTATAAAATGTGTTTCGCTATAGGCTATTCACTTAACACTAGATGATGAGACTTGAGTATGAATTTAGGGTTGAAATGGMTGACTTGGAAGTAGAAAAACAGTGAATGTACAATCAGAACTCTTATGCAAACTTTTATTAAAAAAATATCTGTAGTGGTTGGCACTTATATATAAAACTAACTCTTACATTAATTCCCTCTAGACAGGAAAAAAAAAGAGTTCTGGATCAGGTACATGATTTTTGTTACAAAATGATTTGGTTAACTTAGGAAATGATATATTGGTATTATAGCAGATGTATGTTGGTAAGTTCCATAGTTTATCTAGTTTTGGTTTCAAATTTGTTCTAAATATTTTATCCTATTCCTATGGAGGCTGACAGAAGTTTCTCTAGTGACACAGACTATGCAACCATTGCTTATGCATATTGTTGCTACCCACAGTTGTTGCATTTTAAAACATAAAGGTCTGGAGAAGAAATCTGACCATCTTTTAGTTGTTGTCTTGTGTGCTCTCAAATCTCTCTAACTTGTTCTGCAGAGCTACTTATAAGATTGTTATGCAATAGTGAGAGAAGTGATGAGTCTTGACAAATGCTCACTTTCTTAAGATACACTCCTACATTTTCTGTAGCCTTATGCCCATGCTTAAAGGRTGTGCTCCAGGTTCTCTAGTCCTTACTGTTTTCTTTGAGGGAAAATGGAGCCCCTTTCTGTGGGAATATTTTAGTGGGAGAGGAGTGGCAGTAGTCCCTATCCTGTCATTCACCAGCCAGAGTAGCACACTTGCTCAGGATCACAGCTCCCTCCTCACTTGAAATTATACCACAAGTACCTGCAGCCCCTTTTCTAGTTATCTCTGAACACCTCAAGTGAAGTTCTTCAGCAGCCATACCAAACGATCAGTATGTCACTTTTAGGTTAATCGCTGCCTTTCCATTCTATAAGTATAGAAGAATATTTTGTCCTTTTGGTACAAATTTTACACTATTTTCCTCACTGAAAAGCATCACTGAAGTAAAGAGGAGAGTCATTCAAAAAATAAAGGTATTCTCAAGCAGAACAGTTTTATTTCTAAAACTAAATGCAAGTTTACTAGCATCTTTGAAATGTGAATACATTGATTTGCAGCAATTGAATATCTGGGCCTGGTGTCTATTTTTAAATGCTAATACCAATAGATAGACAGTTGCTTATTTATAGCAGCACTTACACTACCAGTCACATTGGAAGTCTTGTGTAATATTCTTACTGATTGTGAACTTCCMTAGAATTCCATATCAAGCTGCGAGCTTAAGAGTCTCGTTTTGTGCTATATACATCATTTGCTCTTTACACAGCTAAACAACTATGTCTCATCTAGTGTCAGCTAGGTGGAAATGAAATGAGAATTAGTCCTACAAAAGGAAGTAGATGTGTTTTATTTGCCATTTCAACAGCTAGCTTAAAAAATGATTGATCCCCTTGGATAAAATTTACAGCTGTGAGTTAAGGCTAGGCCTGAATTTCCTATGCAGCACTTAGGAAGAATTAGGTATCTTTCAAAATGGGATTCACAATAACCAGGGCACTGCACAATTAGCTGCTTAAAATAACTAATAGCAKAATGCTGAGGATGGATGTTTACTTTAAGCTAATGTGATGCATAGTTTAGATGCCTTCCTCACTGACCTTGAATAACATCCTTCCTCCATAAACAAAATGGAAAAGCCCTGTATTCTTGTCCACACTGAGACTATGGCTGTTTGGCCATTCAGCAGCAGTATTGCTTATGCTGAGAAACAACCCAGAAGAGAAATAGTTATTTCTCATCAGTATAGTTTCTCCAGCCAGTCCATGGTACACAGATGCTCATAGGATTACAGTGAAAGGTGGCAGAGAGCAGGCAGGGACTGCTTATGCTGGCATTGCTGTCCAGAAGCTCACTATGAATTTTTGCTTTGAAAGAATAAAACCTCCCGAACTCCCTTGGGAAACCTTCTGTGGTGCTTGCAAAGTCTGTTCCTGTTGTGCTGACATGACACGGYGCTCTCAGCCAGCCTGTGGTCTGGTTTAACTATCTGCTAGGTTCATCTGTCTGGTACCGTGTTCTTTCATTCTTCTCTAACCAGAAAGAAAAAACTCCTAAAATTTCAAATCTATGATATTTAAATAATCATAGGATCCAGAACTATCATAAAAGGTGTATATTTATGCACAGTGCATATGTTTGTATCTCACCCACACACTCTGCTGACAGCATCTTCACCTATGTTCAGCTTTCTAATCCTCTCTCTAAAATTTCTTATCACATTCTCAAATGTTAAGAGGGGGCTGTTGCATGCTAAGCAGGTTACTTGTTACTATTTACACATGCAACAATTTCCCMGGATCAGCTGTTTCTGTAGCCACAATGTCTCTACAGAATGGAAACCTCTCTAAATAGATGAAAATGATAATTTTCATGAATATTTCCTAGTTGATTAATGATTGTGCTGCAACACAAGATTCAAAATGCACCATAACTGTTAGAAAGCATTCTACCTGAGAAGTGTTTCCTTATCTAGATGTCTATCTGTGGAATTATTCCCTGAATTTTACTAATTTTAGACTCGAGAAGAAAAATATTTCTTCTTAGAGAAGTAACAGATTTGAAGTTTTTTCTTAAGCCAAGACCACAGAGGAGACTTTGCCTTACTTGAAAGGCAGAATCTGTCTCAGCAGGACAGTTATTAGGCTTTTTAATGCCAAGATATTAGCTCTATAAGACATAACATCATTTGCCACCCAGCAGTTACTGTATATAGTATTACAGGTTACAGAAATGCCATAGTCTAAATAGAAAACAAATGTTTTAATAGCCTATTATAAACTTGCATCCTGCAAGACAAAATTTGAAAATATATCTCCAGTGGCTAACTGAATTCCTCTTAGTTTCAGTTAGCTATAGAGTGTTTTCTTAGTTTCCTGTCTTAAAGAATTCAGACATTTAAAAGTAATTAATCGAAAAAGCTAAGGTTGCAAAGGGTCTTTTGCAATGAACTGTTGCCACATACATATCATGCCACAGTTATGAAACCAAAAAAGCCATGAAAATGTAGCAGACAAAATGGATCATGTTAATGTGAAATCGTTTTAAGCTATTTCTTCTATGGAATAGTTACAAAATTATGAAGAGTAAAGGCAGCAGTTGTGATATCAGAACTGAGAAGCAAATTGTAACTCTGAAGACTTATTTATCCAAGAAATAAAAATATAGATCACCACTGAAGAATTCAAGATAAGAAAAATCATTATTTCTCCTACTAGAGCCAGTTAAACTGGTTTCCACTGACCCTCACAAATGAGAATATAAGTGCTAGAGGATTTTACCAATTTTTCAAAAAAACACAACAAGCAAGGCCCTAGTCACAGAAGTCAGTCACTGTTTTGCATTTCTTTAGCACAAAGGGGTAACTGTATATCTGCCTACAGCCAACTCTCGATTATTGATGAGTAGGTTACAGAGGGTAGATTATATGTGCTACCAATTAACTAGATCCTTGCTTTCCTAGGAGCATAGCGATGCAGAGTGCATGACGTGCAATATATGCCCCTTGCACCACACTCCTGTCTGCCTGCTGTCATTTAAAACTGCTTCTGTTACTAAAAGAGGCCTGTTTACAAAAGTCTGTCAAAGGTGAATGTGCTGAATAAATTTTATAGGTTAGTTAACACGTGTTTTGTATTATCTTTTTWAAGCTCAGATTACCACATCTCTCCTCCCATATCACTTTGAGTAACTGAGGGTTGAGAGTTGGCAGTAGAACTATCATTTCAACAGATAAATTTTAGAATATGGGATATTCTTAGATATGAGGAACTCCTACATATTTAGAGATTCAGCAATAGTTACAAAATAGTTTACAGAATAATAGCCACAGTAACCGAAGGAAGTACTTCCTGATACAGCTTCCAAAATTAAATTCACAACTTTCTGAAAGCATTCAGCACAAAACAGGTTGTAAAGAGATTTTCAAAAGCTGGCCCTACTATCCCTGTGCTTCAGTGATAATATTGAGAAAAGAGGGGTCTACTTCTATAGAACAACTTACAGTGTTGGATCCTTACAAAAGGTATTTGAAATGGCTGGTGGGGTTTTTTGTTTGTTCTTGCTGTTTTTTTTAAAGATAAGACTGTACTTTTTTCTTTCTTAAAAGAGATTATGACAGAAGCCCAGAGAAAACTCCAAAGCTTGCATTACCTATGTGCTTTTAGGTTTTGTATTGCTCTGAACTTATCCAAATCATTATAATTGATTTCATTTTGCCAAAATGTGCCCACAGTCACAACTAAAACTCAGAAGAAAACAGTTCTCTTTAGCTTGCTTCAGAGCAATCATTACAGTTATCCTGTGAAGTCTAGAAACTGCACTAGAATGACTCAAACTATTGGCCTCTACTGTATTAGCTCTCTACAAACCATTTTTTTGAGATCATCCTTTTGCATTCTTACTGTTTCATTAAGCCCTACCATAATCTCTCAGGAATGTAATCACCAAAATATTGCTCAAAGGTTGACAAGATCAGGCCCAAGGGGAAAGCAGGTCAGTATCTTTCATTCAGAAATGACCTACTTTCGTTCTCTTGCTAGTGAAACTTGAGAGTAGTTAACTTGAGCCCACTGCAAGTTTAATGGGTCATGATATGACACGCGATGCAGAGAAAAAAAATTTCCCACATAAACTGCCTGTGTCATTGGTTAATTCCATTACTGGAAGCCAGTAATGGAATAGGAACAATTTTTGTGCCAATTATAGCTTTACTGTAAAGGTTAATATTGAGTGCAGTGAGGTCATTTGACTTGGAATTCCCAAAGTCTTGCAGTCAGATGGAAAAACTGCAAGAACTCATTTTGGCCAGGAAAGYTTAAATATTCTTTCTCTGTCTCTGCTCCTTAGAAGCCTCATGGCAGAAATAGGTGAAGAGAGAACAGTGCAGTGTGCATGTAGAGTAGCACTGCAAGGAATGAAAAGAGATTCCCTGCCCAGCTCATGATTAGTATTTGTCCTCAGCCTACCTCTCTGTAACCCAACACTTTTACTTCCCTGCCCCGTGGTTCCTCATGCACGTTGAATAGTCAAGGCTTTCATCTTTTGGTGATGGATCTAGTAGGAATTCTTCTAGTGTGTRCTGAAGTAATACAGGATAATAATAATAAAAGAGCAATATTCATTTCTATTACTGATTATAAAAAAATTTCTCTTCCAAATTGGCATCTTCAGAGGTACATATATGGGAGTAACCTGAATAACAAAGATATCATATTCTTTCTCCACTGATGCCAGTAGTTGTTTATGCATGCGTAGAAACAAGAAGTGAACCTACAGCATCCCACATAAGAGATTTCAAACTGCATGTAACCCATTCCTTGTTTTTGCTCCATGAGTGCTTTTAGGAACATGAAGATGAGGTTTTCTATCGTGAGACAAGGTCGAGTTGTTCACCAAAGGCACCTAAATTGTGTCAACTTTGTGTTTCTTCAGAAAGTTTTCACAATATAGTGTCCCTGGGAAAAAATGGGCACAGGTAACTTTCAGTTTTATTTGATTTTCTAATTAGTGGGTAGATGATCAGTTGATAAGGCCAGCCAAATCCAATGTCTCCCTCTCCTCATGTATGTGCCCACACACACACATGACAGACTGTACTAGCAAGTTAAGGGAATTTTGTGAACTCCAGGAATTCTAAAGTACTTTGCCATCCTTTTGGAGAAGTGCTAAGCTATTGATCTGAAATTCCCTACTTTGAAACTGGTCTTGCTGAGTGATAAGGGCAGACTTCACAACTGGGTCCCTTTCTTCCTCTCCCATGAAAATGGATATCATGATATGTCACTTCCTTGTAAAATGCTTTATGAAAAATGCTATGTGAGAGATCAATGATTATTAATGAGTTCCTCAAAGTCAAAGTTATAGAAAATGTTTATTGTTTCCAAGTAGAACTACTCACTTCCCTAAGCTCATGTCCTTCCCTCTCTGGATAGATGATCTCATCAAACCTTCCAAATTGCTGAAGATCTTGGACTTGATCATTTTTTACCTTTTCACTAGTGCTCCTAGTTGCACTSTGTCTTATGTGGTTCCTTTTTGTATGAATTATATGCCTTCATTAAACTTAGTGCTTAAAACATACCTTTCTTCTAAGAAGTTAAGAGCACTTTACAAATGCTGTATTAGTTTCTCCATTCTTTTACAATAGTAGATTTGATTTAATCAGTATCTTAGGAAAATAACACACCTATATCATAATTACATGGTAGCTAAATGGAAAGGATTTCAGTGGCTAAATGATGGACAGATGGCACACCTGTATGTGGCAGACATTGAGTTGGGCTGACATCTGTTTACAGAACTTTATAAGATGCATTCAGATTTCCTGGTAGGTTTTATCACAGTCAAGCAACACTTGATTTCCATTACCTGGCCTTTGAGGTTGTCATTTCATTTTCCTGTACTTACTGAGAAATGATTATGCAGTAGATTCAAGAAAAGATCTATAATATGTCTGCAACACAGACTGCAGCATTGTATATGTAGTGATACTTGAAATAAATTAGATGATCTTAAAATTGCATATTGTGCMACTGTAGTGGGATTGGTCAGTAGCAGTTGTGATGAGATTGCATTAGCTAACTTAGATGGCTCTTTTTTTAATATCTAGCTCAATGAGCTTTATCCTGAACATTTATGTACTGCGCAGACAAACCTGTAGTTGGAATTAAGTTATAGACATAAAAATGTGAGTTTTTTTTAAAAAAGGAAGAGATTACAACAGATTTTGAGAGGAAGGATAATTATCTTCATAAGCCTGGAGATAAAAGGGAGGTGAGATAGATGGTGATTAGCCGAAGGTATAGTGTGTCAAACTAATCTACTTTTTTTGATGAGACAGGTGGTTTTCTAGGCAAGTGAAATGAGATCTATCCTGTCTATTTGTGCCTCGGCTGATGTTCTGCCTGAGAAGCTATTTGCTAAGCTGGGGAAGACAAAGGCGGGGGGGGGGGGAGGGAGAGGATGTGTACTAGATAAACCCCAAGATCTGTTGGGGAACAGCTTAAGGGGATAAAAACCGCTTTTGAGAAAAGAATAGGTATCATGCAGGAAGGGGAGTACAGTGTTGCAGGCAAACCTGTTGTGCACTGGGGATAATAACATATTAAAAAAAAAAAAAAAAAGATGAGGTGGTGAAGAACTTGTTTCTTCTGAGTCATTGGAATTAGTGATTCAGCTTCCCTAGTAAAGATTGTATTTGGCTCTGGTGAAGCCTTTTCTGAAGGACTGSTTACAGTGTTGATCGGGGAATATTTGTAGCACCTTCCTTTTGAGAGGAAATAAATAGCTCAGCTAGCTATCACAGAATTAGGGCTGGCAGGGAATACAGCTGACAGCTCCGAATGTGCTGTGAAACCAAAGAGCTACTAAAGTAAGAGGACAAAGTTAGTACAAGAGCAGATGGATATGAACTGGCCAGATAAAATTTAAGAGTAAAAATGAGAAGATTCTTTCTATTAAGAAAAAAAGAGAGAGAGAGAGAGAGAGAGAGGTTCAGGAACAGCCTTCTGGTGACAGTTTAGCAATAAAAAATATTGTTAAAATGGGATGATCTCTACATGAAAAAATGAAGAGTTTAAATCTGATAAACCAATTTACAGGAAAATGTTGCTAAAATTGCCTGCTCAGCAACTATTTAACTGGCTCTCATTGAAATTTCTGCAGATGTTCAGAACTGTCACTTTCTGAGTGCCTCAGTGTCCCTTTCCCAAGAGTCTTGATTAAGAAATGGCACTTTTCTACTTAAGCTCTAAGAGCAGAGTGTGAGGGGGCACATGGATAGGATGGAGAATACAGTGGAGCTGGCCCTTTTCTTTAGAAGAGAATGGAAAGAAGCTAGTTGCTACACTCACCTTTTTAATGAAATAGGCTTCATCAGGAAGTGTGGGATGCGGCTTCACCACTGTTTTCAGCTCCTTCCTTCCCGAAACTAAACACTTTCCACTTCTGTAAATGACAAGCCTAAGTGACAGGCAGGATTGGGATTAGGACACTGTGCTCTATCTGTTGAAATGGTAGAACTAGGAATGAACACAGGTGCATGGCAAAGCAACAGAAGGGTGGCTAGAGAGCTAAGTTAGCAAAGGAAAAAAATTAAGTATGGCCCAGTGGTCGTAGTGGTCATTTGGAGGAATCCTAAGTCTCTCACGGTACTGTGTGTTTTATTTAAAGATTGTTTGAAATCTTCCTGGATAAAACTAGTGATTGCTCAATGTGGCTTCAAGCCCATTCAAGTTGAAAAAGGGCTTGAATCCTGCCTCTCTATTCCTGGGATTGTGCTCTGTATTAGTAAAAATTGCACAACACAGCCTCTCCCAGCTGTATTTTCAAAGTATAAGCTCCTCTCTGACACTTTTGAGATATTGTTAAATTCCACTGCTGGGATATGATAGTGGATGCAAGGAGCTAAAGARTTTTTCTGTGGCTCTAAGTGAGGCAATTAAACCCTAAAGGATTTCAGATGTACCATCCTCCATGTTTTTGTAGTCCCGCTCTGGGCAGCTCTCCACTGGGTGAGCTGGTTGTTGTGGATTCCTGTCTGGGGTGCTCCCCCTCTCCAGCACTACAGAGTGAGCCTGCTGGAGTATCTGGGATTCACTGGAGATGGAGACGGGGTTAGGTACCACTGCCAGTTCCTCTCACAGGTTTTGGAGGAAAACAGTACATTTTACAGAGAGTGAGGTSTTGCCTGGAAGTGTTCAGACAGCTTTTGAGAACTTCTGGATGATGTCAGTAGGGAAATGCTTGTGGCATATCTACGGCCTGTGATGCTGCACGCTGCAGAAATACCTGAGCTACCTGTGAAAAATACTAGTCTAGACTTGAAAGCATGATGGTATGGCTACATAGATGYAGACAAGAGTCAGTGTTGCTTAACATATACACAACACCACTTTAATAGAGGGATATTATGTAGCCACAGATAGATAACTTAAATGCCATGTGGCACTGCATTGAGCAGTATGAATTCTGTGAAGATGACTGCAAGTGATCAAATTAACCAGCTACTGCCAACGAAGCTGTTAGTGTGCTGACGGATATGTAAAGGTGTTCAGATGCCACTACAAGACCTCCAAAAGTCTGTTGATACCTGGCTTCTGATTTTGCTAAATTAGTCAGTTGGGTACTTTCAAAACTCTATTAAATGCCATTGTATATACTTAGACTTTGCATTTAACTGCTCTGCTTGTTACTTCTGTCTGCAAAATGTTGATTAAACATACCCACTGAACACAGAAATGGTATAAGTTAATGGTTTGAAATACTTAGGAAAAGCATATTATAGAATAATCTTCCTTTTATAAGCATCCTAGTGTCATGAAATTTCTTCTCTTTATGAAGTTTATTACAGGATTACTATTTAAACAGTGCTTGCTCCTAAATCAGGTCACAAAATACAAATGATTATATAAACCTAATTCAATGTATTCCTTTGAGCCTCAGATAATCAGGATAATTGCTAAATCCGCACTTTCCTGTTTTCACAGCATATATGGGCTACATGTGGCAGAGTGTTTTCCAGTCTAAGGTGTTAGTCTAAGCGTCCGGTCACTGCTAAACAAGTAAAACACAGAAGTCATGTTTATGTGCTGCTGCAAGGCTAAAGGATGTATTTTAGTGATATCGCAAAAATATTGTCAGAAATTCCTCTAACCGAGTGCACCCCCCCGCCCTGCACCGGGGGAGGGGGAGGCAGAGGGGCAGCCCTTGGGGGCGCGCCAGGGCCACGGGGGCGCGCCGGGGCCCTCGGCCGGGGCCCTTCCCCAGAGCTTCCTTCGGAGGGGGGGGGCCCGGAGGCGGCCGGAGCGCGCAGCCGCGCAGCCCCGCGCCCCTGCGGCCGCGCCACCGCTTTGGGCAGCGCCGCCCCGACCGGCTCCGCGGCGCCGGCCCGACCGAGCCCCGCGCCTTCCCCGGGGGAAGGGGAAGGGGGGGGGGTCTCGTTTGCATCTCCCTTTCGATTGGCTGAGGCGCTTTGTGCCGTCACAAGGCGGGAGGGCGCGTGCCCAGCGGCGGCGTGGRATTGGCTCGTTCGCACGCTCGTGGTGCTGGGCGTGGCCGGCATGTAAGCCGCCGGACGGCCTGCGCCGCTGTCGCGACGTCGGTCGGTCGGCCGGCAGCGGCTGGTGCGCGTCGCCCGCGACCTGCGGCACTTCTACTTTTTCCTCTGCCTGTCAGCCCACCCTGCGCCCGCGCGCGGGCGCTTCGCCCCCCCCCCCCCCCGCCGGCGACGATGCTGGACCGCGAGCGCGGCTGGAGCGTCTCGTTCGCCGGCTGCGGCTTCTTGGGCGTCTACCACATCGGCGCAGCCACCTGTCTGCAGGAGCACGCCCCGCACATCATCCGCGACGCGCGGCACATCTACGGGGCCTCAGCCGGGGCGCTAGCCGGCGCCGTGCTCGTCGGCGGCGGCTCTCTGGGTAAGCAGCCTCGCCCTCCTCCTCCTCCTCTAGAGGCGTCATGGGGGTGAGGGGGAGCTGCGGACGGCGGCTGCTGCGTGAGGGGAGCGCGGGGCCGGCAGTTACTGCTGCGTAAGGGGAGCGCGAGCACGGGGAGGGGGCGCTGGTTGCTGCGTTACCGCTATGTGAGGGGAGCGCGAGCACGGGGCCTGCGGTTATTGCTGCGTGAGGGAAGCGCGAGCGGGCGGTAGTTGTGGCGGTTGCTGCTGCGTGAGGGGAGCGCGAGCGCGGAGGGGTCGGCAGTTGCGGCGGTTGCTGCTGCGTGAGGGGAGCGCGAGCGCGGAGGGGTCGGCAGTTGCGGCGGTTGCTGGTGCGTGAGGGGAGCGCGAGCGCGGAGGGGTCGGCAGTTGCGGCGGTTGCTGCTGCGTGAGGGGAGCGCGAGCGCGGGGCGGCGGCAGTTGCGGCGGTTACAGCTGCGTGAGGGGAGCGCGAGCACGGGGGGGGCGGTAGTTGCTGCGGTTGCTGGTGCGTGAGGGGAGCGCGAGCGCGGGGGGGGCGGTGGTTGTGGCGATTACTGCTGCATGAGGGGAGCGTGAGCGCAGGGGGCAGTGGGGGGCGGTAGTTGCGGCCGTTACTGCTGCGTGAGGGGAGCGCGAGGACGGCAGTTGCGACGCTGTTGTGTGTTGGGGGGCTGAGGCGGCTGCAGGGACGACTAGTGTTTTAATTTTTCTTTGCTTTCAAATTAACCTTCGCAAGGGAGAACGTGACTTCTTTTCTGAAAACACTTGAGAGGGTGGCATGGCCTTAGGATCTGCTGGATTATTATTATTTTGCTTATGTCTCATCTTTATCCCATGCCTATCTTACCCTTGAGTAAAACACATGAGTGTTTCTTCAAGGAAGAGGAGGAGACAAATGGTGAAGTTGGTATATCTTGAGTGGATGTTTAGCAACCTTTCAGCCTTCTGTACCTGTGTAGTCAAATGGTCAAATGTTCTGGGTTTACTGCCAGATGCAAAGTTAGATACGTGTGTTGATACTCCGAGCTCTCCTTCCTCTCTGCTTCAGAATTAGGAGATCGGGTTAATGACAATTGCTCTTCTCTGTATGCGAAGTAGAGGACTCAAAAACTGCAGGGAGAGCAAGAGGTGGCTGAATTTTAACATCCTTCAAAGCAGGCAAACTAACACTCTCAATTTGAGATAGGATGCTTATACTTCATTGAGAAATAATAAATATATCTCTTCTGTAGTCATCTTTGTACATCCAGCCTCAGTTAGCTTTAAGTTGCTCTCTCTAAAGCTTCTCCTTTCTTGAGGTAGGGTTTAGGGAGTTAAAGTGAGAGCTTAGGTTAGCTTTAACATGCTTTTCCTCTTTAATCTGTGCGCAATGTATATTTCTCTATATGCCAACTGGGATTTTTGCTTTTCTGTAAATGATAATTTACTTTGTGTGATTGCTACCTAAARTACTGTATTTTATGGGTAAATGCTTTCCTCCGCAATCTTGAAGAAATGGAAGGATGGTGAAACTTGTGAATATTTCTCTGTTAGAAGAGATTTTAAAACTAGCTGCTTCGTAAAACCTGTGAGTCATTGTAAAGTCCTCAGACAAAGTAGGTATTCTCATGTTAACTTCGTATCTTTTTATCTGTTTTCTATGATTAAGAAAATTACTTTTGTGAAAGCAGAGGATGATAAATAAGCTCTAAAAAAATATTATATGTTATAATAATTTGATATATTTCATTAGTTCCTGGGTAGTGTACAACTCCTTTACATTGATATAATTTAATATGCATTTTTGCTATTAAGTCTGCAGTTGTGGTCATGTGTCTTACCTCATGTTTTTCATGAAAAAAGATTTTAGCTTTTTGTCCCCCACCCAACTGTGCATATGGATATGTGTGTGTATTTATATGTGGAAAAATTTTTTTACTAAAATTCATGTGTGTATTTCCTCTATTCAAGGTTGTAGCTAGATGTTTTAAGTAAAGCACTTCTGTTTTTGTGCTTCCCTTTATATGTTGGATGGGTAAATTGCCTAGAATTTCAAGTTTGACTTTGTGTGAATCTTAGCCATTGAGTAGAAAGAAATTGTATGTTTCTAGACAGAGGAAGAACCTTCCTTCATTCAGTTCAGAGGGAGGTTTTCTTCTGTTTTAAAGTTTTCTTCTATGGAAAACCTAATCGTTTAATGAGAACATTAATTGCTTTATTTCTGTTATATACCAAGAATAAAACAGTTTTGCCAAAATCTGCCTAAACTTTTGCTCTGACGTGAGCTCTAGCCCTCTCTCTCTTTCTGTTGCTATGGAAAGCCAAAATTCCATTTCCAAGTAGACCCCTCTAACAGGTAACCATTTTGGTCCTGTTGAGTGGCAGGGGGAGAAGCAAAGAAAGGTGGAGTACTTTCAATTATTGAATTAATTAAGTTTTAAATTTTCAGTGTTTTGACATCACCTACTCTCAAAGAAACACAACGCTTTTTTTTCTGCCTAAGAATATGTATAATATTTAGAATAAATTACAATAAAATATGCAGACTTGAACTTTTTWAAAAAACTTCTCCCCCAAAAGGCTACCTCACATGTAATTCCAAAAAATATTTTTTCTCCTGAGTTTCAGATTTTAGAAGTACAAGAGAGGGAGAGGTAGAAATGCTTGTGTGTGGAACAGATGTGAAATCAGACCTAATTTTGATAGGCAGTTATTTTCTAAAAGGAAGCTAATAGAAGGGGAGTTCAAATCTCAGTTGTTAGAGGTCATCAGTTTTGCAGCTATTTAATTGGGTAAGTAAAGTGAGCTGATACTTGCCTGACTTTGTTTACAGGGAAATGAATAGCCRTGCTACAGGAGTGGTAGAGAACATTGGCCTACTTTATTTCCTTTTGTGTAGAAATAGGACTCAGTGCAGATGAGTGAAGTTGTTAACATGTTTCATACTTAAGCATACCTTACCCTTATATTTCAAAGGACTCTAGCCAGAAAAACAAGATCAAATTTTGGCAGAGAACTGAGACTGTTTGCATTGTTTGTTCAGGTGCCCATGTACCCAGTGTTCCTTGTTCTGTTTTCTAGTGACTGCAGCTTATGTACTTGGTGCAGAAGTTTTCAGAAATACACTTATTTCTGCAAAAAGAAAATACTGTATTTAGTAAGACTGCTGTTCCTGGACAGAGTTCTGGTAATTTAGAAATAAGGCCCATCTCAGAGTTTTCAGGTGTTCAAAACACTATCTTTAGACATTTGAGAGGATTGCTAAATTAGTTTATTAATATTATATATATATATATATGACTTATATCTGAGTGCACAGTAATAAATCGCTAAAATCGTCTGTGTGGCTGCTTTTGAAAATAACATTTTCACTTACTAGAGTGTGACTTTTGCCTTTTTTTCAGCTATACATAAAGGGTGTTTTACTAACATAAGCATATATTTGATCTTCAACAGTGACCTGCATCTAAATTTTTTTCTGGTTTTTGGGGTGGGATGCAGAATGAGGCCATGATGTCAGAGTAATTATGGCCCAAGATTTCACTCCTCAAGGGTAGAGTGCAAAAAATCCTATATGGTAAAAACAGAGTATATCTGATGCTTTGGTTTTATGTGGAGATACTCTGTTAAACATAGACTGTTGGTTAAGTGAGGGAAGAATAAGAAAATTTAAGATAATACCACTTAACTAAAAAATAACATTGTAGAAAGCTGGTGTTTTGAGAAATTAATCCCAACTCTGAGACTTAAGAAAAGTCATTTCCAGTGCAGTGCTACTAGTTCATGTTTAGTCTGGCAAGTTGGATTCTGTTTATTTAGAAATCAGCTATGTAAGTTAAAATATGCAAGTTCTGAACATGTTTTTGGATGACCTTGCAGCGTATCAGTCTGGATAGTGACCTGTTACTTTGACCTTCCTTCCCTCTCCCTGCTCTCCCATCAAGCAGACCTGTTTATCGTGCAATATCCCCAAAGTATGCCCTAGAGAGACAAGATAAAGTAATTTTTAAATATTTAAACAAAGCCTTGCAGGTGGATGAGATGTTATTCTTGTTAACTTTGACTAGATGTGTGCTTGTTAAAGTGGTTTGGGTGTTCCTGAAGAGCAATTAACCCAGTCTTAACAGCCATTTATTCTGTAGTGGTTTGATCTAGCTCCTAAACCTAAGGATGATATAACTGGAGTGAAATTGATTGTTACGTATTGGGGGGGAGGGGGAACTTATGTGAAAACTTGGGTGAGAGGTGTTAGACCTCTTCCCTGCTCATTGCTTAAAAGAAAGGAAAAAATCTCTTCTCTTCCTGACACYTACCCCCAAAAAACCTACAGATTTCCTTCTTAAAGTTCCCTACCATGAGTTCCTTTTTATATATCACCACAGTAAAGGAAACAGATAATAATTTAAGATAAGTATCTCCTACAGTGCCTTGAAAATCTAAGGTTGATTTAAATGCAACAAATGTCATTGGTTGTGACAAACCTAAGTGCTTTGCTTCTTCAGTAGAGATACTGTGGGCCTTAAATCTGTTTATTATACACTGTAGATTTCTTGGATGTTGCATGTGGAAAACATTCATGCACAGATGATTCATGCTTTTGGAAGGTTATTCATCTTGTTCGTTAAAGAACATGCTTCTGGAATTACTGCTTGCTAATAAAAGCATATTATATAGATATTTTACACATACAGTCTACATATATGTATCATAAGCATATGAATATAAGTATCACAGCTTAGCGGCTGGGTCTTCATCAAATGAGTTCCAACTGCTTGAAAATCTAAAGGGCTTTTGTTTCTTAATCTGTTAAAAAGTTTTTGAATTTTCATGCTGGTAATGAGAGAGGAAAACCTGGAGCTCTAGAGATGTTATACTGGAAGTGTGTGTGTGTGTATGTGTATTTTTTTAAGTAATGTTACTCTGAAATGTCTTCTCTTCTTAATGATGTGCTTTTTACTTACAGCTGAAGCTTGTGCAGATGTTCTGGCATTAGCTAAAGAAGCTAGAAAGCGAAATCTTGGTCCCCTTCATCCTTCTTTTAATGTGATAAAGATAATAAGGGATGGACTAATGAGAAATCTTCCAGAAAACACACATCAGTTGTCATCAGGCCGGCTGTGTATTTCACTAACTAGAGTCTCAGATGGTAAAAATGCATTGATATCTAATTTTAACTCTAAAGAAGAAGTTGTCCAGGTATGTTTGTTTTCAATAACTGTATATGACAACTTTTTGAAGAATCTGTCATCTTAAGTCTATCTAGTATCATCCATTGGAGTTTCTTTTTAAATATTTTAGAATATTGTGACTTTCATCATATTTTAAAGATAAGCYTCATTATGCTGAATTTACTTACTAATTTTCCCGGCTAACATGCCTCTGTGACTTGTCAGTAAGTAGGTGTGAGTTTTCAGTTTTATAAAGGATAAACGTGTCCTTTAATGTGCTGTATATGTAATGAAACTATATCTTTATGAATAAAATACTTTTTAAGGTTAATCTTATGAGAACGATGATCAGGAAACAATCAAAAATAGCTTTTTAAATTCTTAGTATCAGTAGAAAAGCTAGTGTGATATGATCCCAGAGTTTCAAGGTTTGTGTCCCCAATTAGTTACTTTAGTTAATCAGAAAATGTATCGCTTGAGGGAATGATTATGAATTACTTCTTTCTAATGACATGGTAATTAGCATTACTTAAAATGGTCTTTTAGTGAGTTTCATATGTTTTTACTCAGATGGAATGTGGTTATATTTTTTAAAAATGTGTGGAATAACATTTCTTTTTTTAACTTTCTAATTAAAAAACCACTTGTTTAGGTTTTTATTTGCTTGATCAGTTTTTGATAACATCTGAAGATAATACTGTGAAGCAGTAGACTGGAGTACTTCGAGACAGGGAAGAGAGGTGTAAATCTAAAACAATTCCAGAGTTCATTTTTGTATTAATGTTATATTGACAGTATATTTTCTCAAGACCATTAATTTTTAAATGGGGAAGCGCAGATAGATGATACTTCCAATAACAGAACAGTTATCCTTTAATTTATATGGTCTCATTTCTTCACAGGCTTTAATCTGCAGTTCATTTGTTCCTATTTATTGTGGCCTAATTCCACCATCATTTAGAGGTGTGGTAAGTCTCTATTCTATTGTTAAGATCTTAAAGTAGCTCTAGCTATTAAACAAATATGGAAAGATGGTGTGCTTGCTTTTGTTTTCCTCGTATAAAATTAATACCTTTATCGGAGSTTTTAGTACTGCAGCTGTATATTACAGCCTTTCAAATGTATAAGGAAACACTGTATGTGTTAGAAATAGAAAATCTGTTCTATATACTTCTTCCCCACACTGAAACAAACACATGTCCCCTTAAATTTCACTCATTTCTGATGCAGTAATTAAAAGAAGGTAGTCTAAACTGGCAAAATAGTGAGAAATTTTAAGGAGGAATGTTTAAATAAGACAGAGATATTGGTGCTTCTTCACCAGCATAAATTTATAGGAAGAGTACCTTAAATACGTGTTCAATTAAAAAAAAAATCTTTTAAGAGATTATATTGCATACTTGTGTATTTTTGCAGTAGATAGGTCTGCCTTAAAACTAGATTAAAGTTTCATATTCAGGTAGATATAAATCAACCTTTTAATGTTTTCTGCTGTTGGCTTTTATATTCAGTGTAAAAAAAGGTGCTTCTTAAAGGCGAAGTATCAATGTGATAGTGTCTTCCATTGCTTAACAGGAATTACTGGTTACAAAACCTCTTAATACTTTATTACTGTACTGGGTTTTACCTGATCTCCCATTAAAAGGGCAACATCTGCAGAAAAGTTAAACAGCGTAATTTGTTGCAGGTATTCTGAATAACAGATATGGAAACCCATCTGCATTTCATGTCAAGGCAATAGCATTACTTTTACTTTTGCTTTCTTTCCAACTTTGGTGCTCCTTAGGCAAGAAGGGAAAAGTATTGAAGTAGAATTCAAAAGCATCCTTAATAGTAGTTTATTACAAGCTGTTTTCAGGGCTGATTGGAAGTGCAAAAAGGTCAAGGACAGCCATGAAATACGTATTTTTTCTTCACACTAAAATTAAACCCAGAAATGATTGAAAATGTATAAAGACGTTTTATTTATTTGTGTTTTTAAATGTTGTAGGCCCCCTTAAACTCTTTCAGATTAAAAGTATTACGAAAACAAGACATTGGACTCAATCCAAGGCTTAGGTGGATCCAGGCTAATCTGCCTATTAAGTTCTTGCCACCAGACGACGTTATTTTAAAAGGCTTAGTTCAGACTACAAAAACATCTAAGTGATACTGTGTTGGTTCATGTTTTAAGGAAAGGAGAAAGAAGGAGTCACTACATCCATTTGACCTTTGCAATGAATGTCATGTGATTTTAATGTATAGGAGACTGAGAAAATACTGCAGTTTTTTTGTCATAACTTGATAAAAATAACACACTTGCATATGCTTGGATTGACTTTTGTAGAGCTTAAACACAGCAAAATGTCAGATATTTAAACTTTGCAGTATGGCAACATCTGTTAACTGGCTTGGTACTTCATGAATTCATGCTTTAAACAAAGACGTGAGAGTAACCTAGAATAGTTGTACAATGCTAGTAATATGTAACAACTTAGGGCACTGCTCTTGAATTGTATGCATTTACTACAAAAAATAAAATTCAGAGTGTTTTTAGAGCAATTTCTTCCTGAGCACATTACACTAACACAATAAATGTAAGTAAAAGCAAAACAGGCATTTTTCTGTCTGAAAATGTTTATCTATCATATAAAACAATTTGTACTTCAATTTTAGGCCACTTATTCTGTAAGCAATTGAGCTAGCAAAGGTTAATTTCCTATGAGTTTAAGGTCTTTCTCCAACATGATAGTTCTTTCTTCTTCCTCTCCCTCTTCTTTTTCCCTCCTGCCTTTGGTAAGAGCTATGTTGTGACATGTCATGGGCTGTATGCCCAGCCTGGCGGCTAGTGTGATATTATCAAGCAGAGTGACTGAGAGCTACCTGTCTTTTCCTTACTAGGTTAAAAAAAACAGGGATCAATTGGGGGGGGTGTCTCTCCTTTATTTAGCTGCTAATTTTAAAGTTTGTGAATGTTTATTTGCCACTTCAATTGTAGCAATAGTTTTTGATTCTAAAAGATATTAGAACTGATGGTCAGAAACGGCAAAAGAAGTTTAAACTTCTAACTGTATAGAATACTTACCCATATATATTGGCTATGTGCTTCTACCTCCTTATAATTTCAGGAGAGGGCTGCGTGCTATGGCTCCGCCTTTACGTCTTGGCCAAACCTGTTGCGCTGTACTTGCTACTTCACTTCCTCATTGCATATATATGATAGCGTAACAGGATTGTTTAGTCTGGAGACAAGAAGGTTCAATGGGCATCTTAGCAATGTGTATAAGTTACTGATAGGATGGTGTAAGGAAGATGGAGCTAGACTTCTCAGTGGTGCCCAGTGACAGGACAAGGAAATAAGCACAAACTCAAACATGGAAAGTCCTATCTGAACATAAGAAAACCCTTTTCATTATGACAGTGGTTGAGCAGTGGAATGGGTTACCCAGAGAGACTGTGGCATCTCTGTCCTTGGAGATATTTGAAACTCAACTGGACATGGTTCTGGGCAACCTGATCTAGGTGATGCTGCTTAAGCAGGGTGTTGCATCAGGTCATCTCCAGAGGCCCCTTCCAACCTCAACTATTACAGAATCACAGTGTGGTTGAGATTGAAAAGGACCTCTGGAGATCATCTAGTCCAACCCCCCTGCTCAAGCAGGGTCACCTAGAGCATGTTAGACAGGATCATGTCCAGATGGGTTTTGAGTATCTCCAGAGAAGGAGACTCCACAAGCTCTCTGGGCAGCCTGTACCAGTGTTCTGTCACTCTCACAGGAAAGAAGTTATTCCTTTTATTCAGGTAGAACTTCCTCTGTTTCAGTCCTCTTGTCCTGCCACATGGCACCACTGAAAAGAATCTGATCCTAGCCCCTTGACACTTGTCCCTTAAGGTATTTGTAGACATTAATAAGATCTTCTCTCAGTCTTCTCTTCCCCAGGCTGAACAGGCCCAGCTCTCGCAACCTTTACTCATAAGACAGATAATACTCTGTGTTTCTGTTTCACATTACATGCCTGTAGTAGGTTTGTCAGCAGCGGCTGCCCAGTGCTGGTCAGAAGAGCGTCCGAGAATGCTGATAGGTCGGAATAGGTTGCTCTGGAAGAGTCTGTTGGATAAATCGCTCTGACCTTTGCTGCTCCTAATTTGTTCCTCGTAGTGCTCAAAAAGGAGTAGGTCTCAAGCCAGACAAAATTAATAATCCAGGCTGCTCCTGTTCAAAACATCATTTCATTTCACAAGGGCCTGCAGGTTCTAGTCTGGAATGCCTAATCTGGAAGGAGGAAACTGCAGCCACCTAACAGTAAAGCTGATAATGAGGAGTGGTCTTTTGCCACTGTTGAAACAAACCGACTAAAATGGGTGCCACTGGAGAGTAGTTTCCTGTGAGTTACTGGATCAGTTGTCTTTGGCCATAACAGCTAGATCAGCCGCACCATAGATCTGTTACCCCAATGCAGACTTCTTCAGTCCCTGAATTTTAAAATATCTGAGATGGTGATGCACTGAAATTACAGAAATGGGTTGCTGGACATGAAGGGGATAAAAGCATAACCTGAAACAGCTTCTAAACTTCCACTCAAAGCAAGTTAGATATCCATGACTGTTGTCAGGGATCCTAAAGCATTGTTCCTGTTTAATTGCAATTTCCTTCTGTCCGAATATTTATGATGCTTTTATATCAGAAGTTTTTGAAGAGCAATTCTGAGTAACTCTTATTCTGTCTGAACGGTTTAGTATCAAATAACTTTAACTCAAGTGTAAAACATTTTATTTACTTCTGTTCTCCTTTCTACAGAAGTACTCTGGTAGCCCTTAACTTGTTAGAATGTGTGTTGTATAGGATTATGTTCTTTGAAATGGACTTGTTCTTTCTTAAAAAAAAAAAAAAAAAAAAAAAAAAAAAAACAGAAAATCCCAAAGAGAGTACTAGGTTTCATATGTTATCTATAGAACTATAGGCAGGAATTTTTTTAACTGTCGTTAGGGACAAACTGTACTACTGTAATGTTTGGCCCAAGAAACTGTTTTATTACATTCTTAAATGCTATTTCATTTTTTAAATGGGAAATCTGTTAGAAATTTTCAGTTCTTTGTACTTCTGCTAATCTTCGTAGCGCTATGTGGATGGAGGAATCAGTGACAACTTGCCTCACTATGAGTCTAAGACTACCATCACAGTTTCACCTTTTGCTGGGGAGTGTGATATCTGTCCAAAAGGGAACTCCGCAAACTTCCATGAAATGAATGTGACCAACACCAGCATTCAGTTTAGTTTGGGGAACCTTTATCGTTTAACACAAGCACTCTTTCCACCAGAACCTAAGGTAACACACTGTCTTCATGTAGTTGATAATTCAGTGTTTCTTCGTATAAAAGCTTTGTTTTTGCAGAAAGCTATAGTAATCTACCATGTGAACTTTCTGCTGACGTTTCCCTTATTTCTATTTTATTCATAGTCTTTTCTCGTTCCCTTTGTTTTTCATGTCTCAGACTAAAAGTACATGTCCTGTTACTGGCTTTCTGTATTTCTTTAGAAATTGGCACAGGATTATATTATAAAACTAACACAGGTAGAATAATGACTGTGTGTTTATAGTCCTTTCATGTCTATCTGCTAACCAGGTGCTTCAGAACTTAGCAGAATTTTTAAAGCTGCAATTTTTTTTAAAAAACCTATCAATTAATACTTGATACAGGCAATTTGCCTTTAAACTTTGTTGAGCACTGTTAATTGCAGAACTGATGAAGAAAATACCATTGAATTGCAGTTGATTAAGCTGAAAAAAAGGAGAACAAATTTTACCAATTGGCTTGGGATGTACTACAGAGGAGAAGTAATGTTCCTGACTGCTATAGATGTATTCTTAAAATGAGAATTATTTTGACCACTTGAAGAAAAAATGTTTAAGTTTTACTTATGTAAGCTTTATTTATTTATTTATTTATTTATTTATTTTTGTCTAGGGCTTCCATGTACATTATTAAGTGAACTGGTGTTACATCTGGTAAAAGATGTTTTCGTGTGGAAGACATAAATTTGAGCTGGAGCGTGAGAATTGCACAGCTGACTTGTCGTAGTTTTGGGAAATGGGAAGGACTGGAAGGAAGAGGGGAACTGGCATATTCCACCAAGCCATTCTGCTTTGTTGTTCCTTCCATCTGACAAAACAGCTAGTCAGGGAAAGAAAGGGGAGGAAATTCTTGCAAAACTTACACAGTTAGAATACTGTCCTTTTAGATAAACAATTCAGTGTATCCTTGATGGTTGAAAGACAAGTTTGCGTACGCATCATCACAGTAGGTGCATAAACTCGGATCTATTTTATTACAGCAATTGTTAATGTAAAATTTTACAAGAGTGGAGGGCAATGGATATGGCTGTTTTTAATTCTATAAAATGTTGGTTTTAAGTGGAATTTCATTTTATTTGGCTGACTCATTTATCCTGTGCTTGCAGGTACTAGGAGAGATCTGTGAGCAAGGATACTCAGATGCTCTTAAATTCTTAAGAGAGAATGGTATGTTACATTTGTGGCTAATTGTTGATGATGTGACCTTAACCTGAGTGTAAAAAAAAGGCGGGGGGGGGGGGGGTTGTGTGTGGGTAATAGGGACTAGCATGAAAACATGAAAAGTTAAGCTCTCGTTCTGAATTTGAGTAGATGTAAATAGTTATTACAACTGTATGATTTTTATGAGGTAACTTGTGCTGCCACATTGAAATTGCAGTTAGAGGTGAGGTTTGGGTTTTTGTCACATATATGAAGTGCGTATTAAGGTATTGTTAAGTGAAATTACCAAAGAATTCCAGTTCTAGAGAACTGAAGTTACTAGTTTTTTTGGGGTTAATCCTGAGTAGGAATAGGCTAGTATTTCCCAATTCTGTGTAATCTGTATGTAGCTTACCACCTCCTCTTTCATATCATACAAGTAAATTTGTAGGTGAAGACTTACAGTTCAGAATTGGGAGCTTGTTAACAATGGTATTAAATCAGTTATAGGCAAATCCTTAGTCTGTATCATAAAAGATTTTACAAGAAGAGGATGTTAGCAGTTGTTGGGACCCAGATAAGCTTAGGAAGAAATATTGAAAGTTGTTCTGATCTGCTTGTGAATCCTAGTAATGTAGTTTGTATCAACATAAATATTATTGTCCTGCTCAATTTTGAGAGAGAGAAACAAATTAAAGATGGTAACTTCTTATTAGCATGAAATAAATCATATAGTCAGACATGCCTAGTGCCTGTACCCCTTGGTGCAAAAGCAAACGGGAGATAAAACTATGTCAGATTAGAGGAATGGAACTTTAAGCATGATTTCTGTAGTATTACGGTTAGTATCAGTTGCAGTACTGTAATGCAGCCACAGCTTAATGTGCTCACTGCCGATGCTCTAACTACTCAGCTTGTCTTGTAATAATTTCTTCGCTGTTAAAGGTCACTGTTCTACTTAAGAGTTTGAATTTTTAGTAATGCTATAAATACTAAATTTTTAATGCTTTAGGTATTGTTAGCAGGTGATTAAAAGAACATTATACAAAGATAAACCAGCCTCTAATTTGAGGTTGTCTGTGCTAAGATGGACTCTTCTGCTGTACTGTACCCACAAGATTCCTGTGTGCACATTCCCATCTGTTTCTGTATCTGAGATTCCTTGCTACATTTCCTTTGTGCTTCCCTCACATCCTGTGCGTATTGTACTGAAATCCTCCTTTTTTTACTACTGATCCTGTGATCACCTTTGTTCTTATTCTGTCATAGGTTTGTCTTGCTTCCAGCTCAGTTGGTGATAACTGTAGCCTTTCCAAATTCATTCATTATGCATCTCCCATCTCATTAACCCGTTTCAACTCTAGGAGGGTGTGTGTTTGTTTTGCATCTAGAACACCGTAGTTCTGCTTAATTCTCTCTGTCTTTCAGGAATACTTGTAAGTAGGAAATAGATCCTGCGGTATGTAGGTGTGGATCCCAGTTAAGTTCTGTAGTCTTTATATAATAGCTTCATATAGATTTTCTGGAAATGGAGTATGAATATCCCTCTTGTATATGTAACTTTGTGCTCATTATCTAGTGCTTGGTTCTAAGCTATAAGTGGTAAATATTAGTGTCTTTTATTAATGAGAGTGTATCAGTTTTGCAAGACAACCTGTGTTGATGTAGATCTGTATTTTATATGGAGCCTAAACCGATATTTCATCATACTCATTTTCCTTTTCCCACCCTATTATGACAGTGCCTCAAAGCACTTACGTAGTGTCTGCCGTTTCAAATTTACCAAACTGGTCTGATGTATGTTGTAGGTGTTTCCTTTCAAATAGGAAATTACTTTTCCTCCTTTTTAAACTATTTTTATTATTGCTAGAAAACAACTTTGGTAATGGTCTGTGTATCCAGTGCAGTTTGTTAATTATTCTTCCCCCCCCCCCCTTCTTAAGAACTTGTTTTAAATTGAGACCTAGACCTGCAGAAAACTATTCATGAATACGATTAAACATGTGTGGTTAAAGACCAAGTGGTATTTGATATTGGATAGATAATGTTTCCTCAGAACAGGCCTTTCTAAGGTATTCTGCAGCCCTGTGGATCAAGCCTGCCCTAAGTGGAAGTTCTTGACTCTTTCAGGTATTCTGAGTGACTCAATTTATGTCACTTTGTCCTTCACAAAAAGAAGTCCTCAGGAAACTGTGCAGTGTGTTCACCTTACAAACAAGAAAACTAAGTTGGAAAATGGAGCAGAAACTTTGAAAGCTGAAGTAGTTAATAACCAGCTGAGACAAAATCCGTGGCCTTTAGACAAGAGCATATTTGAGAGTCTTCCTCCCAGACTTCGTAAAGGTATGTTCTTCAGGCTATCATATGATAGCCTCTGAATGACAAATTTTGATTTTTTTTCATTTTTTTCTTAGCTTAMAACAAGTAAGCTTTTTCTTTAATCTTGTAACTCCTTGTGAAATTAAGAGACTGGCTGAACCTGTAAAAGTTTTTTACATATTTATTAGATATGAACATACACATGTTGATTTAGCTACAGAAATAATACAATTGAATCTAGAGAAAGAAGTTGCTTTCAACACCATAGAGCCATAACTTGAATTCTTGATTGATTTTGTGGATATACTTTGTATATATGTAGTATTTTTATATGATACTTTGTTTCATGACAAAGGTGAATTTCAAATCCAAACATTGCTTACCTTCATTTTATTAATAAAAAAGGCTTCAGTAGATTTCCAATTGTCTGATTTTTCTGTCCTCTTAAGAAGATGTTAATAGACCAGAACACTTACTGATTTAAAAAAAAAAAAAAAAAAAAAAAAAAAAAGAAAGAAAAGAAAAAAATAGGAAATAAAAAACTTCTAACTAGGTTCTTTGTAGATGCTGACTGCTATTTTCAAGATCTGAAATTGATGATCTCGGTGACCTAGCAGAACAAAATGTTAAGTATGAAGTCTCTGAAAACAATATGTAATGACTGGAATGCATGGAACTCTAGGCTTTTAGCTAACTCCTTTTGAGTTCTGGAGCCTCTGACAAGATCAGGATGCTATCTGAAGTAAATAATTATTTTGGGGGAAGTAAACTTCACATCGTCTCATAATAAGTTACTTCTGAGACTTATTTAAGACTGCTTAAAGGTTCTGTGGAGTGTCTTTTTGTTCTTGTAAGATGAGTCAATACTACTTATATTTTAAAGTAACTTAGAGAAGGTTTACTATAACAGTACCTTAGGATTATTATTTTTTATTCTCTATTTGATCCTTATTCAGTAACACTTAATAATACCGACTGGACTAACAATCATCAAATCACTTGAAGAAATTACTTGGACTGTTTTCAAATAGTCTAACATCTTTTTGAAAAACGATTATCCTTTAGCACTGCAAGAAGCTTGTAAAGAACAGAGTGGATTCTATGCTCAGTTCTCTAAACTCTTCCCAATGCGGGTCATGTCCTATCTGATGCTGCCATATACGCTACCTGTGGAGTCTGCTTATTCTGTTGCTTTACGGTAAGGATCTTTTAGAATTACACTTTTTAGAACTTACCCATTTTTGAGTTTTTTTTCAGTTTTGCAGGCACTCCAGTGCTCTATAGTTCAAATGCTAACTATCCAAAGATCATAATTTCTACCTAGATAATGCATCCTTCTAAAAACCTTTATTGTCTAAGGCTACAAAAATAAATGTATTGAAAAGACTTGTAAAAACTTTACACTTACCTAGAAATAGCTTTCTTTTAACTGCCAGAAAGAAGCACCCTTAGGTGTGTTTTCCAGGAGCAGATTCTTTACAGCTACTATCTTCTTCAGTGATATTTGAACGCCATCCAGGTAGTGCTTGTGTTGTACCTTCTTTTTGAAGTCAGGAGTGAAATGTGGTAATTTATTCACTATRTATATTTTCTTACCCTGTTTGTTCAGGTTGACTCAAAGTAGTACTCTAGAAACTGGAATTAATTTTATCAGGTTTCTGACTGTTGTACAAGACAAATTACACTGTAGCATGAGCCCTAAACTCACTGCTTGCTTAAAAGCATTCCAGTCTATGAATAGCAAATGTCATTAGTATCTATTGAATATATTTGTATATAGTAGTATCTATAGAAAATCCTGGAAAAGCAAAGAAATGTTCTATAAATGGAAACACATAAAACTGCAGTAAAATA
The DNA here is from genome assembly GCF_003343005.1 of Rhea americana. Taxonomy (NCBI): domain Eukaryota; kingdom Metazoa; phylum Chordata; class Aves; order Rheiformes; family Rheidae; genus Rhea; species Rhea americana. The sequence goes on from NW_028187100.1 coordinate 1,979,851, forward strand.
CCTTGTTTCTATGCCACTTCACTTTTTTGGAGGGTGGAGAGAAAGCAAGTTTCAACAGGAGTTTTATATGAGGTTTTTCTCCCTTCTTCCCCTTCAGTGGGGCTGAATTCTCTTAAGAGCATTATATAAGGGAAAAGAATACATTTGTGACATTGTTCTGTCTTTGCCTTCCTTTTATCCTTCCATCCTGCTGTTCTTCCTTCAACTCCCACATAACTTTAGGCTGACTAACAAGTTCCAGTGTACACAGAGAGAGTTCACAGAGCCGAGGGTTTTTTGCAGGCTTCTTAAAAGTTTTGTGTAAACTGCACATCCTGGTCAGTCATCAGCATGTATGTAGATAGGTGATGCAATATTAGCTTCTGCCATTTTTTCTTCACTTGTAGAAGGGAAATGGGTAGGACAGAGGGAAATTTAGAGGTGTTGGGAGGACCTAGACGCTGTGTCTGTTGAGGGAGTTAACTTGGGGAGGATGAAAACCATGTTACTTTGTTGGAGGTTGGACATGGAAATGTAAGAACATGTCATGTGTGAGCTCTGTTGTTTACAAAGCAGTGTGTGTGTTTTGGTTTTGACTGTAGGTTAGTAAACTGGTTTCCTGACATTCCTGATGATGTTCGATGGATGCAAGAACAGCTTTGTCAGATTGCTGGTGCAGTTTATTCCAGGGCTAAAAGCAAGCTCTTCTGTGCATTCAGGTAAGTTGGTGTGCTGCTGCATGCAAATGATGCATTCTTAGAAGTTTTGACTAAGAGAAAAAAAATCTCAAGTACTGGTAAGTTTCGCTCTCAAAACAAGATTTAATAGTTTTCTCAAGGATAACACAAAACAGTTTTTGCTGTTTCTAATCCTTAGGGTTTTTTCTTCTCCTAAAGTACACTGTCAGGAGTTTGTTTGTTTTTAATTGATCAGTGACTGCTTGGGGTAGGTGAAGAGCTGTTGCCTCCTAATAGGCTTGTACTTTTTGGGGAAGGTTACAGAACAGCCACTGAATGAAGAACAGAGACCTTGTTTCTGCTCTGCTCCACAGTAGCAGGAGCAATCAGGAAGAAAAGGGAAGAGAAGCTTGCTCCAAGTGTTCTAAATCAGATGCGGTGGGTAGGAACTAGAAAACTTTGGGAGAAAGACTAGGTTTTTAGAGTCTGGACAGAGAAGGTTATAATAGTAAAAAGTAGATGAAAATGAGCAGGAACGGCAGACTTGTAAGATAGCTGGGAAGAATTAAGAAAAGTAAAACAAATACTGAAATTTTCAAGAAATTTGTATTTCTGTGGAAGATAAACCCCTAGTGTAACCTGGTTGTAATTAGCTTCATTATTCTTCTCTTATCTCCAAGCCTTTCAGACTTTTTACTTCTGTTAATCTTTCTAGCGCTATGTGGATGGAGGAATTGGTGAGAATTTACACAAGTATGAATACCATCACAGTTTCACCTTATGCTGGGGAGTGTGATATCTGCCCAGAGTGGAACTCTGCAAACTTCCGTGAATTGAATGTGACCAGCACCAGCAGACTTTCTTGTAAAAATAGGCTTTCAGTCTGAAACAGTGAGTTGCATAGCCATATCAAAGTAGTGCTATGAGCAAAGAACCATAGACTTTCTCTCTCAGCCTAAAATGCTCATAAATGCAAATTCTCTTAAGATTTGGTTTAGAAACCAGAAATCTATGCTTCAGTAGAGTGGGTCAGGTCTATTTTACAGTAATTTTTCTAATGAGTGATGACTCTCTCCTCTCCTGGAGTTGCTGGAGAGGAGGTAGGAGAAGGGGAAATGGAACTGGCCAGAAAAGTTATTAGAACTGCACAGAATTCTTTAATGCTTCATAAAAGCTTCCCAAAAAGATAGCTGTAGTGCTGGAGACGGCAGGCTGCAGCACTTATTTCAGTGAACCCATTGCTATGTTCTGGATACAGAGGTTTTTTCGTGTGTGTTTGTTTGTTTGTTTGTTTTTTAAAAAAAACAGTTTACTGTTATTTGATCCAAATGTTCTTTTGGTTTTGTCTTCCTCCTGTTTACTAATAAAGACAGATGAGGAATATCAAAGATGTTCTTCATTGCCCTGCCAATGCTATATACTGAGTCAGTCAGGAATGCAGATTTGATGCATCTGCCTGAGAAGATCTGTCTGAGATGCATCTGCCTGTTTCTGCTTCCTTGCAAGAAGTTCTGCCAGGTTCTGAATTGGCATCTTGAAAGTTCTGATTCTTAGGCTCCATCCTTTAGAAGTAGAGAGTAGTCAGTCTTGAAGTTTCTGGCTAGAGAAAATCTTCAAACCTTAATGATTTTGAGGCTTGAGATTTCCTTTCCCTCTCTGGAAGCATTGAACAATGGCTATAACATTAGGTTGTTAAAATAATTTTTTCACAGTACTGAGTTGTACAGAGACTTTGGAAGCATCTAATTCCTGTACATGAAGAGCTTCTCCAAAATGAGTTAAAGCTTTTTCTTGTATAATCTTGGTATGCTTTTGAGGCCATCTGTCTGAACAGAAAAGGAGTTTTTAGTATCATCTACTATCATCCTAGTATCACCTCTCCAGTTATTTAATGTCATGTATCATCCTATAACCTTTTTCTTTTTTTCCTTTATTGAAGTTTCTGACTCTTTTCACAATAAATGTGGGTCTTTTGTTTTTATGCTTATTTAGCAGCTTCACATTGCTTGGATTCCAGCCTTACCAGTCTTGAGATTTTCTTCATCTGGGGGGATGTTCAGAAGAGAACATCACAAAGCTGGCTCAGCTGTAACTTCTCATAGGGGGTTATTCTGCCCTTGGATCTTGGTCAATCAGAATTCTTGTTTCTCTTGTGGAAAGGGCAAGATCTTGGCCATAAAAGAGGGCATAGTGGTCATGTGGCTTTGCCAGCATACTTTTATAACTTAAAGGTGATTAACTCCCACTGAGCTGTTTAAATATTTGGACTTTTAAGTTTTCTGAAGCCTTTCTTGAAGTAGATTCCCTCTTCAGATGGCTAGGTCCTCAGACTTTGTATGTGGAATCCTGCATTGTATTCTATAGATGACTCTTACTTGATGGTTATTGTAATTTGTTTCAGCATCCATCAAGAACTTACTGCTGCTTTTACAAARAGTAATTTCTCCCTCCCCCCTCTTTTCTTTTTCCCTTCCCCTTATGTCATCAGATCCTATTTCTTTAGTTGTTTTGGAATCAAATTTCATTAAAAAATTGAGCTGTTTACAGTTTAGAAATACTTCTAGGAAACTCAGCCTAGTGGCTGGTATCTTCTAAACTTCAGGTTGGAAACTGTCACTGAAGCATGTGCATGGAGAGTTTGATTTTTTGGTGCGTTTGGTGGGAGGTTGTCTTTTGCAAAAATACTGCAAGAGCAGAGGGAGAACTTTGAAAGAAAAAGCTAGGTATTTTTGGTGATAACTTCGGTTTCCTGTTTCTCAGACTGGGAAAAAAAAAGTGGTGATTAATTTTCTTTTTTTTTCTAGTTTAGAGAGTTCTGTTCAGTCTTTTAGTTGAGATTTAGCTGGTTGTAAAGTGAGAAGCAGAGCCTGYGTTTGGGAAACTGAACAGCTATCTGTACTACTAAACTTGTAAATGTTGAGATTATACTTGTTAATGTTGGGTTATTGCTGTGATTGATAAGTAACCAAATATTCCAAGTGGATAGCTGGGGAAGATCAGTACCATTTAAGAGGTAATGTGCAAACTAAGTTTCCCCTTCTGAACTTACCAGACTAGTGTGGTGACTTTCAGTGCAACTATTCTATACCTGCTTTTGAGGACATCACATAATGGCAAGGGTGCCCTTCCTTTAGATAGGATCATTTCAAGATCCTGTTCCTGTTGTCCCTGATCCTAACTCACAAAATGCATTAAGAATTAACCATTTTATTGACCATTTTTCTTCTAGTGTTCCTCCTCATTCAAAGTCTGACATATGAACTGTAATAGAAATGTCACTGAAACACTACTTTTTTTTGTTCTTTTTTGTTAAACAGGAAAGACAACTATGCATCACTAAGAAAATGTCAAACTGCCCCTTCTACTGTGGAATTTCATTCTTCATACTGTCATCTTAAAACGCCTCACTCTTCTGCAGACCTTGAAACCTGGCTCTGGGACTCTTCATACTTCATGTACTCAACCATGAAACATGCTTCTGTTAACATAAAGCAGCATTCAGACTTGGATTCCTATCCTACTTTTCTCCCAAATTCTGATGAATCTGGGTTGGAAATAGATTTTGACTCTTCCTCAGAGAACAGTTTTCAAACTGTTCCAGAATATTAGTTTGGAAATAGTTTCCACAGCTTTCAAAATTCCAAATTGGCAGATATATTCAAATCCTAAAGGATTAAARTTCACTTTGTTTATTGCCAATAAGTCTTGGAAAACACTTTGTTTACAGCTTCATGACAAATCTGCCTTTGGAATTCTACTGTTCTAAGGATTATAAAAACAGTGGTTACTATATTAAGTAACAAACTACACTTTTCTTATGTCACCAGCAGAATGAACCGTAGTAAGACAAACAGTGTCTCTCTGGAAATAAATCCACTTACAGTATAAAAACTCTTTGAACAGCTTGTTAGACAAACATTGATAGCAAAGAGTATTTTGAAACTATAATTCTTAACAATATTGTGTTACGATTATTTTTATGGCACTTAAATGAAATTGGACCTGTACTTCATAAAGGGAATTACACAAAAGAGCTTTGTAATGGCCTCCAGTGTCTTTGCCTTATGTTTAAACATATTGCTGCATTTATGGAAAAATTGCCTGCATGAGATACTGTAGGAACAGTATTATTCCAGGTTATTCTGTATATTTCCCAGTTCTTCTGTGGCTCCTCCTGTACTCAAATACTTCAAGGGGACAAGGTAGTAAGAACTGGGACAGATTCTCCTGAAGTGTAAGCAGGTGCAGCTTCAGATATTTCAAAGGACTTTTGTATACTTAATAAGGGCTTAATTCTCAAGTAAGTGTTGAAAGGTAGGTAAAATAGTGGCTGTGATTAGCAAGCAGTATTTGAGAAAGTATCAAGTTTAATGGCATATCTTAGTGTATGATAAGTGGTGAATGGCATTTTGGTCCTCCTCCTAACTGTTGCTCAGTCATTGTTGATGACTTTCCTTCTAACTTCAGGGCTTTTCTCCCCTTCCCTCACTTCCTATTGCTTGAAAAGAGGAAAAGGGGTCCCATCTGTTTCGGTAAGATAGAAAAGCCCAAATAAAGCTTTTCAATACTGATTATCAGAAGAATCAAACATGTAAGATTTAAGCTGGAAACAGTAATATGCAGACATGTGCAGAGGTCATAAATCATGGTTGAGAATCAGCCCAATCATGTTTTTACTGAGTCATGAGGATTTTAAACACTTTCAAAGTATTGTATAGTTTTAACAAGGACAATGCATTAGTGTATGAATACACTGGAAAAAGTAAATAACTGTGAAGATTAACTGTTGTCTTAACATCTTGTTATGATGTCTTTTACCTGTACGATTTTTTAAAAAGGTAGAGGAAACTATAATGGCTTTAACGAATGTAATAGTTATACACGCATGTGTATGTGTTTGGGGGCAAGTGTGTGACATTCGAAGGCTTTTCATGCAGGGATGTGAATTTGCCACTCAGCTACAGCCCAGTGAAAGAGTCTTTATCGAGTCTCTTGTGCTTTATTGAGTATCTTGTAAAAGGAAAAGTGATGGGTATGTGATGCTTAGAAGAGAGAAGAGAAGGATTTTTTTTTTTTCCCTCATGGAGCAGAATGTTGACTTCAAATATCTAGGAGTCTTTCAGATAACAGAAGCTAGCTTTTCTAATTGGACCAACCTTTAAGCAGTTCCTCAGCTGTGATTTCAGTAAACTTGAGGTGCTAAATTTACAACACTAACAAGCTTTTAAAATGTTAAAGGGTGTTGGAGAAGGTGTCTGGTTATCAATTTTCATATTACTGATTGGTGCTATTTAACTGCCATTTTGTTTGTTTCTTGTTTTGTGTCTTCAAATTTGCATGAAGAGTTGAAAATATTACTATACCTACAATTAAAAGATAAAAGATGTTTAATTTGTCTTTATTTGTAACTTTAAACTTTCTGTGATCTCATTTTACCATGTTCTGTTGAAAGTTAGTTTTACCAATGTCTCTTAGAATTCAAGCATGAATGCCAGGTTTCCTTTCAGTGTACTGGAAAAGTTCTTTTAAATACATGTGAATCAACCTGAACTACTACTACAGTTCTGCACAACAAGCATTTGTTGTATCAAAACAGAATAAAAAGACTAAGGTCTTTTTARGTTTGCTATGCTCTCCCTCTGATTATTGTACTAGTATTTTTCTCTTCGCTTCTTTCAAACTTACCTTCCCTTTTCTGGAGTATAGGACCTCATACAACCTAAGTCAGAATGTCTTAATTTCACAGAATGGTTAAAGGATTTAATGATAATGACATAGCATTTTAAATAGTAATTTGAGTRGCTGCTTTAAATTTAGAGATGTGTGTTCATCCAACAGCTGGATCTGAAAGTGACAATTTAAATTAAAGCTTACTTTCTTTGCARTATATCAGTTATTTGCAAAACAACTTTTTATGCTTAAAACGACTATCAGGCAAGGATACAGAAATAGGGAAGAAAATGTTCTTTGTGCTTGGAGGGAGAAAAATTAGCTTTCCTATCTTACACTGAGCTACTGTTCTAGATAGGCTAACATAGACTACAGACGGTTAAAATAATCAGCCTGACTTACTAAAGCCCCGTGAGCTGTTCTCACAATTGTGAATGCGCTACTCTGTAACACCAATTCATTTCTTGCGGCTGGCTGGCAGAAGCTCGGTGCTTCTGTCTCATTACTGACCTGCACTGAGCAGCAGCGTGTGGGCCCTTCGCCTCCTCCGCGAGGAGGCGCSTGAAATCCGATCATGCTTTTAGGCGGTAACTTCTGAGCCGCGTTGCCGTGTTCACTACTCCTTAGGGAAGGCCTGAGCGCTGTTGCTTCTCTTCGTCATCCTCGTGTTTTCCTACCCGTCCCGCCGGGGCGCTGCTCCGCAACAGCAACCCCAACGCAGGCCCCGCCCCGCCCCACCCGCCACGCTGCGCACGCGTGCGTCGCGCCCTGCTCGGGCAGGCCGGGGGGAGGCGGGGCACGCTGCCCCCCACCCCGACTACATCCGGGGAACGTGTTYCTTCGGCCCGCCTCTTCCCGCTCCTCCGGCCAATGGGGGCCGGGGCGGGGGCTGTCATGGCCGCCTCCGCGCTGCGGCCTTGAACTTCAGCGGCCTTGCTCGCCTCGCTGCCGCGGCGCGCCGCGCCGCCATGGGCACCGTGCACGCCCGGGTAAGGC
>NW_028187100.1:1987377-2037189 GCF_003343005.1 Rhea americana
GGGCCCGGCCCGGCCCGGCCTGGGGCGCCGTTAGCTGCCGGGCCGCCCCTTCCCGCGGCGGCGGGGGAACCGCGTGAGCGGGGCCGGAGCGCTCTCGGGCGCCGGGGAAGGAGGGCGTTCAGCGCGGAAGCGCCGCGCGGAGGCGGCAGGGCCCCTGCGGCTCGGGCGCGCCGCCCTTCGCTGAGCCGCAGGCAGCGAGCCCCCGGCCGGCTGAGGCCGGGAGGTCTGCGGCGCGGGCCGGGGAGCGGAGCAGCTCCGTGAAGGCCGTCCCGGTGAAAGAGCTGGTGAATTTGGCTTAAGCCGCTTTCCGTCCAAAGCGAGCGTGGGAAGCCAACCGAGGGATGCTTAAACCTGCAGTACAGTTAATTCACGCGAGAAAAACGAGTAGGCGGCCTGTTTGGGAGCGAGGAATGGTCTGCATAGTTTCTCAAGCTGCCAGGTGGAATACCTCTTTTCTGTAAGCTAGTTGAAAGCAAGCAGGCTTTTACACACGGTATGATTAGACTGTGGAATATATCGCTTCAGGTCATTGCCAAGTCTCCAGAACATCTRTTATCCTGACTAATTTAACTTCCCTTCCATTTTTTTCTCCTCATATTGKTGGGTTTATATCCATTTACGGAATAAATTGATAATAAAGTATTTGATGGATGCTGATTGCTTCATGTTTTGTTTGGTGCAGGATAGTAAAACAATACTGACAGGAAAACCATTCACCTTAASAGCTCTTATGAATGAGGTCTCAGGTTCCTGAAAATTATTTGGAGGCGAACTTATTCTAAACAAATTTTTTAAAATATCAGTGTGTATAAGTACTTGAAGGGAGGGTGTCAGGGGGACAGAGACAAACTCTTTTCAGTTGTCCTGACAGGACAAGAGGCAACGGGCACAAACTGAACCACAGGAAGTTCCACCTGAACGTGAGGGAGAATTTCTTCACTGTGAGAGTGACGGAGCCCTGGACCAGGTTGCCCAGAAAGGTTGTGGAGTCTCCTTCTCTGGAGATCTTCAAGGCCCGCCTGGATGCAACCCTGTCTAACATGCTCTAGGTGACCCTGCTTGAGTAGGGGGGTTGGACTAGATGATCTCCAGAGGTCCCTTCCAACCGTACTGATTCTATGATAAAAACATATAAATATATATAAAGTAACATGCTGAAAACCTTTTTTTCTTTGGTGTTTAATATTCACACTCCTCTCTYTCCCCAAAACTAACTGGTGACAACTTGATTTTGGGGTTTGTTTATTTGTTCTTTTAAGAAGGTAGGGTTTGTTTTTAACACTATGAGCATGCCTTAAAAATAAGGTTACTTATAAAAGAAGAAACATTTTTTTAAAGTAGAATTACCATTATTTTTTTCAAATTTTAAGGGAAGGTATTTGTTCTACAGAACCAGGTGAATAGCTAAAGAAATGCGTGTTYTTTTGGCTTTGAAATGTCTTAGGGAGGCAGCCAATTCTTTACACTTTAAGGCTTCATGAAAGTTAGAGAAAYATCTTTCAAGATAATTTTGGTGTGTAGTCCACTTTTGAGTATTCAACTTTACAGCCATGCAGACATATGCATGGTATTTTCAAGAAACCACTAAATGTGAAACCTGTTTAGCTTTCACTAAAACTTTCAGCAGGCATGTGAGTTACAAGTGTATTCCCCTGATTTTAAGTCTTCTTTTTTGATTTTTGTTTTTTTCCTATGATCTGATGGGTACAGTGTCAGAAACATAGTTTCTTTACTTTGGAAAAGGTAACTTGCAAATCACATAAAAAGAAAGCTGCATTTAGTATGTTATGTACTTGCAGAGTTTGGAGCCTCTTCCAATGAGTGGACCAGACTTTGGTGCCTTGGGAGAGGAAGCTGAACTGGTTGAAGTTGAACCTGAAGCCAAGCAGGAAATTCTTGAAAACAAAGATGTAAGTACCTGAACAATATCTTGGATTTTTCTTAGCAGAAGTGTCTTCACATCTTTGCATGCTTGATTTTTTTTTTTTTTTTTTAATGTAAGGGAACTTTGTAAAGGAAGATTTGAGGTGTGAAAGAAGTAAATTTAGTACAGTTCATTTAATCTAGTATTTTCTGTTTATTACTCTTTTTTTCCCTTGTGATAAAAGTTATCACTAAAACTCAGCTGYGAGCTATTACACTTGTTTCTAGATGCTGCTTTCTGCTCTCATAAGAGATTTCTGTCCCTGTGATAGTGTATAGTTGCAGGCTATGCATCTGTCCCTCACCTACTAGAATGCAGTGTTAGCCAGGTTAGGGTGAACTGCCACCACATGAATTAGATCATTAAGGTAAATAGTAACTTCAAAGAATGGTAATTTCTTAAACTATTTCACATGCAAGAGCGTATTTGTCTTGGCCCGTAATATGTTTGACAATGCTAAAGTGGAGAGATATCATGTGTTGTCTTAGTTTTTTAAGTAATTTTCCTCTCCCTGATACTGTTCAGAGTCATCCCAACTAGAAGCTTGGTAATAAAGCTTTTTTGTTGTTTGTTTGTTTTTAATTTCGTTTATTATATATGCATGCCAGTGGATTTTTTTAAGCAATTTACTAACTTGCTCTTATTCTGCTAGTTACAAATATACAAAACATTTGCAGTTTTTTTTTTGTCAGAGTAATTATCCTAAAGTTATGTTATACTGAGAAGAGTGGAAAAACAAGTGAAATGTTACTACTACAGTGCATTAGTACCAGCTGAACTGATACTCTGAAGCGATATTTAAGATAAAATGATCCTAAGTGATTATGTGAAAAGAGAAATGATTTTAAGAAAATATAAAGCCTCATAATGCTGTTGATTTTGATGTACATTTTAAACTAAAATGTTCCAACAGTAGTAACAATTTTAATAGAGTTTAAATATTTATAGCTTGTGAATTTTCTGTATGTAGCTGGTGTGAAAAGTGGCCAGCTACAAAGAGTTGTATGTGTTACTTTGTGTCTTATGATCTGAATGTGACTTTAGCGGTGACTATCCCTACAACTTTCTGACTAAAATCCTGACAGCAACAGTCTGTTACAATCTCTTCTGCTATAGTGAGTTTTAGATTTGAAATTAGAGTATCTTTTTTCAGTACTACTTTTGTTAAAGAGTTTTCCAGAATTGGGGATAGTACTGGTTTCTGATAACATAGGTTGATAGTAATTAAAGCAGGGATTCTTAGCGTCTTTACCTTCATTGGGACAGCAATATTTTTTTTTCTGTGCAGGTTATTCTGGCGCCTGTTATTAGATACAAATTCAATATTTATTTTTAAATATTTGTTATGTTCAGGTGGTGGTTCAGCATGTGCACTTTGATGGACTTGGAAGGACCAAAGATGACATTATCATGTATGAAATCTGTGATGTTTTCAAGGCTAAAAATCTCATTGATGTAAGTGCTGTAGTGAATATCAGACTGACTATTTTAAAAATTCAGATTATGATTTTCTCTTTGTCCCTGCTTTGGGCTGCCTTCCTTTTATGTGGGGCAAACTTGCCAATTTTATGATAATTCTAAACTTGTGATATGGAAGTCAAATAAGAAATACTGACAGATATTATATTTTGAGTTATTCAGCTTAAAGCCATTGAGAGATGACAAACAGTACACTGAGGTATTTTTTCCAGCTTTCCTGTTGCCATTTAAAAAGTTCTGATTAGAGTAGGTGATGCTCAATTTCAGTTAATTTGCTTAAAAAAAATTGATGGAATTCAGCCCAGAGGTCCAGTGACAGTTTCTAACAATGGATCAAAGTATAACTTAGTGTTGTGTTCTTGCACAGTTAGGTAGTGAGTCCTCTGGAATTTGACTGCTGAGTAATTTGGGCAGCTTTGATTGGTGCTGCCTTTAATGCAACCAGTGCTTGTCTGTTCTGGGATATTGACCATAATAATTGTATTGTTCTGGCTGTGAAGGTCAATTGTACCATGCAGACCAAGACTTTGTTGTTTTTTATTTACAGAGTATGTGTGTTGTCTCATGCTTTCTGTAACCACCCAATTTATTGTATAATTCAGTAGTTTTATCTCCAGTTGGAGTTGAAAATAATAATAATAAAAAAAAAAAGTGTGTAAGAGTGTTTGGAATGTGTAYGTACCTGCTTTTTATTTCTGCCTGTTTGTTCTTAGCATTGTAAGAACTGCGAAGAAGTCATTCTTTGTAAACCTGTAAATTAGTTTAGGTTTAAGCAGAATAGGATTTTATTTTTTTTCCAAAAAGTATGAGCCCTGTAAATAGGTGTATGAGATTTAAGTTCTGTAAACCCATAATAGGTTTAAGTATTATAACAGATACAGTGCAAGCGAACAAAAATCAGAAATTGAGGTGGATGCTCTGAGTTTAATCCATTTCTTTATTGATCTGTTTTGAAGGTACACAAATATGTCTTTGTGTAAAAAAATCTGTGCGTATTGTGTAACTTTGCTGCATGTTAACTGTTTTATCCTAACTATTTTTCAGTAAACTGAAACTCTAAGCTTTTTATCTCAACCTGTAGGTAATGAGAAAATCCCATGAAGCTCGTGAAAAGTTGCTTCGTCTAGGAATCTTTAGACAGGTAGAGGTTCTGATTGATACCTGTCAAGGTGTGTATTGTTACATTAATCCTTGCCTTTTCTACACACATGCTATATTTCTGTGTTGTAGTTGGACACCTTTCTATGTAAATAACTTACATATTTCTCCCATATACCTTTATATAATTTAGTTTTACTTGTCGATGTGCTGTAAATAAAAATGTACGTCTCTGCATCCATAATACGTAGGAAAAATATTTATTGGTATGTATCTGTATATATGTTTATCTGTAAATATTACTTGTATACATGCAAGAATGAGTGAACTTCTCGCACTAGGATAATTACAGTACATGTTCCTTAATACAAGTTTTCAGAGGCAGGACAAGTCTTTACTTGAGGAAAAGCTTGAAAGTATCTCCTGTACTTCTGTGTGTTACACATCATAACAACTGAGATTGTATCAGCAAATCCATTGTGCTTAATGGAAATACTAGTGATTGTATAAAGTGTTTGTGATTTTTTGTTTTTTTAAAGGGCTGTAAGATACATGGAACAGCTGAGTGTGCTCACGTTGCATAATAAGCCTCAGTCAGTATTTTCAAACTGGTGGGTGCTTTTCAGTTGGAGAAAGAAATGCAGTGCAACTCTGCAGGCTGCTGGTGATGGGATGCTGTCCCAGTTGCTTCAAGTAGGATTAAGTGCCCATGATTGCTGTGCTTTGGAAGGACTGAGTTAACTAAAACTCTCAGGAGACCAGGCAGCTTATGTTGCTCTGCACTTTACTGCAGAGTGTTGGACTGACAGCATTTTTCTTGTTCTGTCTGGAGCACTTTAATTTTTACTTCTTTTAACATTAGAATTTGTGTGAACCTTTGCTTTTAGCAGGCAGGTAACAAACAAATGTTACTAGCTTATAATTAAACTAATGTGTTGATGGTTAAAGCCAGCCATGCTTTGATGCTCTTCATGCGTATCTAAACAACATCTTTTCTCAAAACATTTTTCTTTGTAATGTAGACTTTTATTATTGTTCAGTTCCAGCAGTTTTCAAGTAATTCATCTTTTGTTAGCATATTTTTCAAATAGATTTCTAGAGATAACATTTATTTATTTATTTAGGAGATGATGCCCTTCCAAATGGTTTAGATGTAACTTTTGAAGTAACAGAATTGAGAAGACTTACTGGAAGCTATAACACTATGGTTGGCAACAATGAAGGCAGTATGGTATGGATGACTTCAAATAATTATGAAAGCTTTTTGATATTCCTGTCACTTTCATGTTTTAAACCTGAGAATGAATTTGGTGATTAAATAAGTGAGGACCTGATCAAAGCCAAATTATTTTCTTGATCCAGCTTTTCTAAGGCTTTGTCAGACCTTTGTCTCTAAAGAGACCTTTGTAATAGCCAGTCTTTTATTCATCAAAAACCCATTTTGAAGTAAGGAAGAATGTTAAAGCTTCAAACTCAATACTCAGTTAATCTTCATAATTGTTAAAATTACTTCAGCTAGACTAGTGAGCAGTTTGTCATTAACTTCCATCAGACCTATTTAAGTTGTTTTTCTTCTCATATGGAATGCCATATGTTTGACTTAGAATTGTTTTTGTTATTCTTCGGCTGAAAGACGTAGGTTTTCCAGAGCCGTATGTGTTGTGGAACTTGCCTCCATTTGATTCACATTTATATAGCCAAGGACAATTAAAGATATGTCAGGTAAAACCTTGTGTGAAAAGCATTACCAGATGACAGAAAAGGTAGCACACAGACTGTCGTTGGCGTGTCTCAGCAGAAGAGCTGGCTTAAGTAGATCCTACTTCCACCTGCGCGTTCCAGTGTCCATTCTGTTTTCTCATGTGCACAGTGCAGCAGTACTTGGGATGAGTAGATAAGCCAGATAGACTCATCCTTTTCTTAGGGGTATTTTTAACCTGGATCAGCTACTGCACAACTCAGGTGATGGTGTTGCATGGGTGCATGGAGAACAGGAATGAAGAAAGTGAGTGAGCCCTGCTTATCCAGCTCTGATGCTGTGTGCAGTGTCCAAGGAACTGTGACCTGAATGAAACCAGTGAGAGATTCTACTTGTTGGTTTTGGTGCATTTGAAAACAGTCTTAAAACTACCTAGCTTCTCTATTTTGTACTCCTCTTTCCCTTTATTTGATTTTCATTTCTGACAGAGAAGTAAAACTTTTTGAATAATAAAAAAGCACGACTTGTACATGTACTAGTTTTGGCAGTAGACATTACGTTTCTGTAAGAATTACAAGAGTTAAATAGATTTCATGTTTATTCTAATCCCTTAAATTCATCTGAAATTTGTTGATGTAATGTTTCATACCAATAGGCTTTTGGATTAGTAGTTTCTGGTTYGTTGGATAATTGCATGGTAGCCATCGTTCCAAAAACAAATACAGTTGGGTGACTGTGCTTCCAAGAGCTGTTAAGAGAAAGGCAGTCAGGATCTGGTACATGGGATTGGCTGTACATATTTGGCAGCTTTTTTACATTCTCCTTAAAAAGAACATGCAACAATAGAACAGCTCTGGTAGAAGCTGTAATGGGGAGAAACATGCTCTATCCTTTCTGCCAAATGTTTGGTGTTATCAGGGAATTTGTGTCTGAACAGGCAGAAAAGTTTAATTGTAGTTTCTGAAGAATTGTAATGATATGTTATACTGCTGTCAAAACTGACTACAAAAGTATCTTTTTCTTCAAAACGGAAGTACGGGGTGGTGTCTCTGGACGGATAAATTTCCACTGGCTTTTGTTTTTGGTTCTGATGAGCTGTGCCTGCAAGGTAGTTTTTCTCAGTGATCAGTTGGAAAGCCTGCAGTTGCTTTATCATGCCGAAGATTGATGCTCCCAGGCTTCCAAACCAGCTGGGAGATTTTGCTTGAAATAATAACAGTAATGATGATACAATAAGAATGCAGATAAAGTCAGCAGAACAGCACTAAAAATTGAATGATGATGCTAACTATAATGTGTGTTATTTTGTGTTTTGCTGCCAGTGCAGAGAGTGCTTATGAAAATCATATTTGGTTATGACTATTTTTTTAGTGCCTTCATTTTCTCATTCTTAGAGTTGATATCCTCATTTTCAGCATACAGTTATCATGCAAGTTAGCAAACAATATGAAATATTTTCCTATTTTTCCTAGGTACTTGGACTTAAGTTTCCAAATCTCTTTGGGCGTGCTGAAAAGGTAACCTTCCAGTTCTCATATGGAACAAAGGAAACATCATATGGCCTATCATTCTTCAAACCACAACCTGGAAAGTTTGAAAGAAAGTAGGAAATGCACTTTTGAATATTTCTTTTTTAATGAAGGAATAACAATAGTTTAAAGTGTATCTGTTTTTCAAAACATACATACAAATAGCAAAATACAGTTTGTTTGAAATTTAGGCAAATCTTGCTTTATGCCAACATGTGTTGGGCCCACAGGTTGTGTTTTACAGGTACAAGAATATTTATATTTTAAATTCTGCAGGAACTCTATGCACTTTAGGTGCTGATTATTAAACCAGATGCTTGCTGGCTGATGGTTTATTAGTAGAAACTTGAGCTTCAGCCATAGAAATGRAAATGAAAATGTTAGAATTTTTCTTGGAAGACTGAAATCTGTAAATTACTCATTTTTTTACTTGATGGAGATTTATTCAAAGTAGCTACTTGTTAAATTTTAAATACATGCAGTAATTTATTTCTTTACTGAAGGCATATTAATCTTAAAGTAATGTAACARAGCTGGTTCTGTAAGTTTATAAATTAATTTAAAGTTCTGCCTATTTAATTGCACTTTCAAATTGTCAGTGATGTGGTGTTTCAGTTTTTCAGTTAACCTGTATAAAGTAACTGGGCAGTTCCCGTGGAGCTCTCTTCGTGAAACCGACAGAGGAGTATCAACAGAATTTAATGTAAGTAGCACAAGAGTTCACGGAATGCATGCTTCGTTTACATTTAATTCAGGTCACAGCTGGCTCTTGCAAATATTTGCTTAATTTTTTTATGATTGGAATACTTGTGCATGAGACAAATRTGTTCTTATTTGAAAGAGGTCAATGAATCTAAGATGACAGATGTAATACCTCCTGACCTTTTCCTTAGAATTCAGTCATAGTTCAACCTAATATAAATACCAGCCTTCCCCCACCCCCAGACTATTAATGCTTGAAGCATAATTTCAGAAAGTCAGCTGGTTGCCTGGCCCACTGCATCAGCCCAATTCAAGGTATTTTTTGTTTGGGGTAGATTAAGTAGTGTGCACCTGTTCAGAGAGTGAAAGTCTTTGACTGGAGCACAATTAACTTTCACTCTGAAATGAGAAACAATTGATCCAAGTGGTTTGGAAAGAAAAAAACATATTCATGTATAAATAAATTTTAAAAACAAACATTTTGAGGAAAATGTTTRTTCTGTAGCAAAATTTTCTTCATGTCTTACTCAATTCTTCATTTGTAGTTTCCAGTCTGGAAGACCAACCACACACTGAAGTGGGAGGGTGTGTGGAGAGAGCTTGGCTGTCTTGCCAGAACAGCATCCTTTTCTGTTCGAGAAGAAAGTGGACACTCTCTTAAATCTTCTCTCTCTGTAAGGCTTTTTCCTATCTTCTACAGTGTATATGTTCTTTTGACTAATGTAGTTTAAGAATGATACCAAAGCAGCTTTTTGTCTTACTTGCTTAATAGGTCGTGTATTTTGCTGAAATGTCTTTTGCCTTGTTTGGCCACTCATTCAGGAGGTCAAAAAAGAGTATTTTTTCAAAGCAGACTGTTGCATATTGATTGGTGCRTAGGCTGGTTTGTTCTTTCTGCAGGGCTGCATAAAAGATGCTTCCCTTCTTGTCATTTCAGATCTTTCTGCAGCATCATCTTGTTTTGTAGRAGAGAGAGGCGATCACATTCCCCCTCCCACAGAGTTGCTTTTCTCTTGCTAAATAGTATTTCCTGTAGCATGTGTTGGTTGCTTGCCATCTTTAATGTTTATGTCATAAATTCTAGGAGACAATATTTGCAGGTTACTTTCACACAATTGGTGATTCATCCTGGGACATTGTTACTTCTCTATTGCTGTGCATACATGGAAAAAATGTGTAACTATATTTGATGTTGCCTCTAAAGTCAAAGCTGAGTTCGCAAATCCATGCAGCTACACTGGCTTTAGCTGGAGCTGCTGTTGTCTTCTACTGCATGCACAGGTTTTGATAGCAAATAATAGTTTTTCTCTGTGATATTCGGCTGGTATGAGAACCTAAAAATAATTGTTTGATTCTTTTCAGCATGCCATGGTAATCGATTCCCGGAACTCTTCTATCTTGCCAAGACGAGGGGCTTTGCTGAAAATTAATCAGGTAGTATTAAATCACTAATACTATTGTTGAATGTTACCTGTATATGTGTTTGAGCAAATCTTATTTTTTCTGGTTAATATTCATGTAAAAGATATCTAAACTTAGAAATTAATCTTAAATTGATTAGGTTGACCAGTAGTTACCTGTTATCTTTACAGTGTGTGTCTTTTAAAATCATAAAAACTTTTCTTCTGGAGGTTAATATTTTCATTTGTATACCATCTGTCAACCAGCAAAACCATAGTTTATCTCATCATCAGTGTTATATTATTTGTTAGATGAAATGCATTATCCCTGACAGTATCCACTCCACACTTCATAGTGGATATTTGTCTCCTGTTTTGTTTCACTACACTGTTAAGTTACYAGACTCAGAAGCTTTGTAAGTAACAGGACCAGAGTCCTACGATTAAAATTGAAAGGCTGATAAAAATAACTCCCAAAGGCACATGMATGTTTCAGTTTGGCACAGAAAATGATTTCTACTTGTGTTATGTTTAGAGCTCTTTGAAAAGCTGGCTTTTCTGCTGTACGGATTAATACTTCAGAAGCACAACTTATGCTGTGCTTCGGAAGTAGGTTGCTCTGAAACATCACGGGGACTGGAGGTGCTGCTGCCTGCGCTCTGTTCCTCTAAGTAGCAGTGAACTATTTCCTTTCTGAGGGAGAAGAGTGATTATAATTCAGAGTTTATTTACCATACTGTTTGTTATATGCTGCCTTTAACACTGTCACTTGTTACTTTTAGCTTGCTTTGATTTAAKGCAGTTGGCTTCTAGATAAATATAGCGAGAAATTTGATATTGGATCCTGAATATTTCAGTTCTGTTCTGTTGTGCCTTCACTTAAAAAATGGTTCAGAAAGTGACGGTCTTGTTTAATATTTGGTGGAGAGAAATTGTACCTACTACTCTTTGGGGCATGCATGCTGCTTTATTGGTCTGAAATTCAGTTGTCTCTCCATACTGATGTTTCTGTGTTTCTTAACAGAAAAAAAATGCTAATAATGATGCAGACTTGCTGAATCCTGTGAGGGAAGAAACATGTAATATCTGTTACAGCTTTTGTAATTTCTGTCTATGCAGGAGTTGGCTGGCTATACAGGTGGAGATGTGAGCTTTCTAAAAGAGGATTTTGAATTTCAGTTGAATAAGCAACTTCTGTGGGATTCGGTAATTATTTTAAACAATGTTTTGGTAGTTGTGAGTTAACAAATGAGGTTATCAAAATRTCTATGATGAATTTTCGCTGTGGATTAGAACAAAAAAATCATGGAAGAGAAGCTGGATAATATAGCTGTCTTGATTTSTTTTTGGAAGTGAGATGGTCTTTTTTTTTTCTTTTAACTTCCTACTCTGTACAGTTGGTTGAAAAGTGGTTATCTTGGAGAGAAGAACTTGTCTGACACTTAACAATAGGAACTATTTTCCTTTTGGAAGAAGTTAGTCATGTCTGTCTTTTGTGATCTTTCTTAATGTATTTTTGAAAAACTTGCTACATCCTCTGTTATGTTTCTTTCATCTGATTATGAGTATTTTGGCCAACTTGGCTTTAGTTATCTTTTCTTCTATCCTTGTAAATGACCAATATGATTCCTAATTTTAGAATCATACTATATAGTATATGGAAATGACTACTTGTTGGGAAAGTTGATTTTGCTACAACAATAAGCTTGCACTGCCACACTTCATATTTGTGCACAATTAAGTTCAAATGAGAAAGACTTATAATAGTGTCAGGTTTGCGTGAGGCCACAGAGCATGTTGCAGATTTTATCGTCTATCTACGTTAGCATTTTGATTTTGAGTTGTGCAATTTTGAAGCAAATTCCAGTGTCATCCTCATTTACAAAACGTTGATTTAGTTGGCAGAACAGTTCTGGTGTATGCCAACAAGATTTCTTTCAGAGGAAACARCACTGGAAAACTTCACTCCCAAGTTTGTGCGTATAATGCTCCAGCTTCTCGTGGAACATGAAGGTCCTAAATTTCAGGCAGCTTTGACAGTACAGATATAGCATAGGTGAAAATAGGTGTCTTCCTGCCTTCATAATAAGAATTTCACTGTGTCCTAGAAATATTTCTGTCTAAATTCAGGAAAAAAATACTTTGTTGTGTAGATACGATGCAGTATGTTCTTGTCCCATAGCTGAATGGGAAGTAAAACACCAACTTCCATTATGAAGGTTTAAAAATTGAAGGTTGCAATTATTTACACCTCAGTATATATATATGTAAAAAAAAAGAGTAAAAGATTCCTCTTGCCAGTTGTCTAAGAGCTAATGGATTAGTGAAGAAATTTTGGGAGACTGGAAGAATGTTAGTGTTATATCAGCRGTACTATTGAAAAAACTTGAAGCTGGTTCTATAGTTCAAATATTAACTAACTGATTGATGTTGTAAGGATCTGTTGTTCTGCTATTTCTTGGTTGTATTATGGTAAGACTTAGTGCAATAAAGTTCCTGGGTTTGATCTGTGAGGCCAACATACAAGGGCGTTTTAGGACCATTTGCTATACTCCTCTCCGATTACATGATTATATTTGCACCTTTCATGCGATGGAAGAAAAGGCATTGCTTATTAAGTGTACTTCCAGTTGTCTTTATATATATAAATTTTCTGAGTTTTAGTTGAGAAAGACAGCACGAATCTCCTATGAAGTAATTTAATGGCTGCACAAAGAGGACACTGTTCCTTTTCCTTCCCATGACAGTTAATGTGGCTACGTTGTGAGTGGAAGTGGAGCATATCTCATCCCATAGCGTACATAATTTTATGATCCATTGTTCATGTGCATAGACTTGCACGCAACTGGCTTTTGCATATGTACTGTCGCGTGACCAGATACGCATGTACTGCATGATGAACTTGCATCTGATCATGACAGGGGAAGCATCTGGGGACTTTCAGGACAGAGGGTAGCAGGAGCGTGCTGTACACTAGAAAGTTATTCAACATTTTAGCCTAGCTATTAACAATAGATCTTGGCATTTGACAGCAATACTTATACTTCATACACAGGCAGCAGGCAAATGATTAAATGTATTTGTTACCATGGTTTGCTCCTGAAAATCACCATATAGCTAAGCAGTAATGATACTTACATTCTTGATATCAGTATAGTGTGTTACAGAACATAGATGCTTTCTTTAAAGTATAAGGCTAATTTACAGGCAGATTACAGTTACAATTTTGGTAGCTACTTGCTGTACATAGCTTCCTAGGGGTTTAAAGTTGCCGGTAATAATTTATGTCAGTAGGTTTTGGTTTATTCCAAGTCCTAAATCTGTGAGAAACAAGARGCTGGATCACTGTTCCTTTTAGACACTGTGAAAGTAGCACTATGTCTAAAAGTGATGTGTTGCCTTTTTCAAGATGCAGCACTGCATAGTATAGAAAGAGGGCAGCAATGATCAAGAGTTCCCTGAAAATAAAATTACTGAAGTTGTGGTATCTGCATATATACTGTGATCATCTGTAACTTTATTAGACTAATGGGACTTCTGCCTGTTACTGAGCAATAGAATTTTACTAATACTGTTTTTAGGGAATTTCAGTAATACATATTAGTAAGCAACTCTTCCTTTTTCCCTCCAAAGGTTTTTTCAGCRTCTCTTTGGGGTGGAATGCTGGTTCCTATTGGAGACAAACCATCTAGTATAGCTGATAGGCAAGTAACCTACTTAAGTTTTTTGGTTTTGATGTTTTTAAACAGTTTCTTAATTGTTTTCAGTCAACCCAGGTAACGTACATAGGAAACTCCAGTAGAAGAGAGAAACAGGAGAAGCAGTTCTGTTTTTGAGGAAAAAAAATAAATATCTAGTTAACTTCAATTCCATATAAATACTTAGGCGTGCTTTTGATTTTCAAAGGTATAATTTGCTATGTAGTAGCAGTGCCTTCAAATATATATCATTGTATCTGCAAAATTTCACATCAGGTATAGATAATGCTGTACAGACAGGAAGAGTTTTTAGAAGTAAAGTTGTCTTTTATCTAAGATGAATTTGCTTTTAGCAAATTTTGTACTCTTAATACTTTTGATTAAAGATCACTAGCAGAAAATATGCAGACTTAAATTTATTCACCAAAAATACCAAGTGTTAATTGTGTTAGCTGCACCTGTGATGGCACAAAGGGACTGAGAAACCTTGTAATTTGGTCTTTGTAAGTGAGGTTTACTAAKTTTGTGGTTTTAATACTTTACTTTGAAATTTATCTCAATTGCATCAGGATTTAATTTAATGAAATACAACAATTTTTATATAAATGCCCTTTACTAAACTTGTAATGAAGATGCTTGTAATTCTGAAAAGTGATAATTAAAGTATTGCTAGATATTTTCAAATACTTTCTTTCAAATGAACCACTAAATTAAATTTGACTGTATTCACTAGGTTTTACCTTGGTGGACCAACAAGTGTGCGTGGATTCAGTATGTACAGCATTGGACCCCAGAGTGAAGGTCTGAAACTTTGATACAAACTAACATTCACAATATTGTTGGAGAAGTGGGATTTAAGACTCACATTCTGTGTTTAAGCTTTCTATAGCTTTAAAATAGTTGTTCACTTTCTGCACTTTGAATTGTAGAAGTGTTATCTGTATTTGATCTGTTGCTATATTATTAGTTCACAATGAAATAAAGCCCAGTAGTTCTTAGTTAGGTCCTAAGCTACTTTTGTAAACAAAGCATTTGTTCAGACTTGCATAGCTTACTGTATCTCTATTCATTTTGTATTAATCTTGGACCCTTCATGTATACAAGAATACATATAATTTTCTAATGCCTTTTTAAAAGGAATTTCACGAGTGCATGGCTCTTATTTTAGTAAGTTGAAGGCGAGCCAGAGCTCCTCCTCTTCCAGTAACTCCATTTCTTTTACTTTTTTGAGACTRGAGCTTCTAAAACTACCTTTTTGTCTTCAGATTGGCTTATGATCTTTGACAGGAATGACCAGGTTTCGGACTTCTAGTGTGTTACATTGGCTTTTAGTAAACAACCTTCAAGCTTAAAAAGTTCCCCAAAGATGGCTGTAGGAACAGTTATATCAAACCTCTTTGATACAGTGTGTGCTCTGTTAGCTTAGGGAAAAAGTAA
Source organism: Rhea americana (assembly GCF_003343005.1). NCBI lineage: Eukaryota > Metazoa > Chordata > Aves > Rheiformes > Rheidae > Rhea > Rhea americana. The sequence continues at coordinate 2,002,344 of NW_028187100.1, forward strand.
TATGATCTGTAAAGGCAGTTTAAGAGACAGGAGCTTCCTTAGTTCTTTTCATTATTACGCTGCTGAAGTTTTCTTTATATGCTGAAGTTTTCATTATTCTGCTGYGGTTACCATGCATGCGGTTACAATTGCTTAACTGTTATCAATTTCCATTCTTTAAAACTAGGGCAGATGTTCCAAAGGTGTTCAGGAAGTAGTCTCTGATGAACCATCAAGAGGTGCATGCCTCAGATTGTTTAGGTGGAAGGCATCAAGGAAAAAGGRCAAGTCGCTGAGAAGTTGTAAAGAATTGTACAAGTGCTAATTTCTAGTTGATAGTGGTGAGGCTGGAGAGAGCTAGAACAWGAGTTGCAATAGGGTAGCAGTGCAGTGTAAAACAACTTAAGGATTCATTCTTGCATCCTTAACAAGAGATTCTGTTTATATACACCAGAGTAAATGCTTTGCTTCCAACATTTTCCCTAAATAGGCGATTACTTGGGAGGAGAAGCCTACTGGGCTGGAGGCTTGCATCTATACACCCCTCTCCCTTTCCGGCCAGGCCGGGGAGGGTTTGGAGACCTTTTCCGAACGCATTTCTTCCTCAATGCTGGAAACCTCTGCAATCTTAACTATGGTAAGACTCMATAGAATTGTATGCAGCAGGATCTGGTTATCCAAATATAAAAAAGTAAATAGCAGAAGAGAGCTGTTGTGTCTGTTTCCTCTAAATCAATTTGTTTACTACATATATTTCAGTGGCCATTAAAAGGCTGTTGCTGTTAACCTGTCTGTACAGCAGATTGCTGGTTACAGTGGTAATTTTATTAGCTCACTACATAAATTCTAGCACAATATGTAGAAAAGACAGCTAGAATACCAATTGTAGCATCCCTGATGGGGAGTTGTTAACAGAGCATTGTGATAGCTAGTTAAGGCCTGCTATCTTAGACTGTTCTGGAGGACGGCTGTAAGATTCATATGTTTTTTGGGATAGACTAAATAAAAAGCAGGGACATTATAATGTAGATAAGGGTGTAGTAGCTTATGGAATCTTCTTTTTCCATCCCTCAAATTTTTTCTCCAAGATATATTTGAGTATATTAATATTCTRTTTTTCAATATCAGTTTAATCAGTTTTGAGATATAGTGATATTTGATGTCTGCCTTTCTTGATAGAAAGGAGACTGCATCTATATGGAAGGGATATACTTTATACACAATCGAAAAGCAGATGAATCTGCTTTTAAATTTGACTGCTGAAGGTTTTTAATTATATCTTCAGTATCCATTTCCAGAATCATGCAAATAGGCACCCCATGGTGGGAAATGAAGATTAACCAGCAATCCAACCAGAGTCTCAGATACTTTGAATTTGAGATACTTGGTATTTGTGGGAGTTGTTGAATAATAAAGTTTYGAATCTTTGCAGTCGATACTCCTAAGTAATGTCTTGTAACTCTAAAAATCTAGTTAGCCTTTGGACACCTTGACAACCTACTTTGATTCCTGTTCTCTTGCTCTTCTGTTTKCAGGTGATGGTCCCAGAGCTCACCTACAGAAGTTGGCGGAGTATATTCGGTGGTCTTACGGTGCYGGAATAGTGCTCCGTCTAGGAAACATTGCTAGATTAGAACTTAATTATTGTTTCCCCATGGGAGTACAGTCTGGTGACAGGTTTGTTTTTTACAGCTGCTTTTTTAATAGTAACTAGTTTTAAAGGTTCCTGCACTTTACTTGCTTTTGGCAGAGAGATCTGCTGTCTCTTAGTTTTGTTTATGCAATGCTAGTTTATTCTTTAAAGACTTTTCAGTACTTGACTGGCCATGTTGGTTTCACAGTGCTGCTTAGTTTAAGACTGTTTATATCTCAGGTTTCAAAGTTCACTGAACTTGAGATCAGCTGTTGAAATGTATGAATAGCTGTGTAGCAGGTTTTTACTTCTTTAGGGGAAATGAACACTCAGCTCATGGGGTTTTCCTAAGCCTTCTAAAAACAAATAATTGGATAAATACCAAGTTTAATGTCTTTGCTTGAAAAAGGCATAGAAGTTGAAGTATAGATAAAGAGGAAAGGAGAATAAATTAAATTGTTAGCAACTAATTAGCCTACACTAAGCAAATAGTATATAATAGAAAAGCTTCAGGAGGCCTGTTTTTGCCTGTGAAGTATTGTAAAAACTGTGTGAGATGCTCTGTATTTTGTACAGGAGTCAGATTCTGTTTCTGCTTGTCATCTATGTGAAATGTGAATGAATAATAGCAATTTGAAAATTAGGGGCTTTATTTTGCAAATGTAAAAAAACCCAACTCCATATAGATGACAGATTGGCAGAGCAGTCATTTAACAACGCTTACGTCAGCTGAAAGTTGAATTGTAACTTTCCAGATACTGAAAAACTTGGGAACTTGGGGACAGGGAGAGTTAGCTTCAGTTTTATCAGTACCTTGTGTGTCATTAATATTGTCTGCTTTTTTGTTTCTTTTCAGGATATGTGATGGTGTTCAGTTTGGAGCAGGAATCAGATTTCTATAATACAGAGATGTTTTACATCAGTATATGAAACTGAAGTTATGAAATCAAGAATATAATGTAGTTCAATGCAGTCTAAATTTTTTCTTCAAATATAAAGATACATGTGAGTGATTTACCTCAGACTTCACAGGAAACTGCATTAAAGAACTATGCTCCAAAGATGCATTGTACTTCTGATTTTTATTAAAGATGTGCGAATGTTCATAGGATTTTAGCTATTTTAACTTTTACTGATTGGTTGTTACTTAAAATGTTAGATAAGTGTATTGGAAATTGGGTCRTGGATACATTTCACAGGATTATAACTGTCATTGGCCTGCAAAGCCTCTGCTCTTCCAACTGCAAGTCTCAAGTGCAGGGATGACTGAGTGTGAGTATGCCTTGAGTAGAAATTAAGAGAGAACTTCTCCATTAACAACTTCTGTGAAGTAATGACCTTGAAAAATTTGCTAGGCATCACAAAGAATTTGATACAAAAGTAATTATTATAAGTGAAGGAAATATTCTGATAAAATATATTTACTATTATAAAGTCACCTATATTGGAAGAAAGCTTCTACAAATCTGAATTGCTTATTGTAAAAGTTAAGTCCAGCTGTCTAGCACATTAAATACTACAATTAAAGAATACCGTTGAAATTTTCTGGGCTCTCAACTTTGAGACAGTTTTGAATCTTTTAATTGTCTCAGTCAGGCAGTTGATTTGGGTCTTGCCAATTGGATCTTTTTGTAGCAGTTGCAAAAAGTGGTGTCTAGATGTGATCACATGATACTAACTTGTGTGCTTTTTAGGTCTGAGGCATGTTTCTTTACTGCCTTCCATTAGTGCTAGTTTCAATTTAAATTGACCTCCTGCTTTGTCACTTGGCATATATTCCAGCTTAAAACTATATATCTTGAAGTAATTCACTAGCCCTAATGATTTGGCTTTCAAGAGTTATATTAAACTTTTACATATGTATCAATCCTAAATCATTAGTAAGAGCCTAGAATCCACTTTCCCTCTATCTAAGTGTGTTTTGTTATGAGGTGTTGGCAAAATTAAGATCGTAAAACAAAGAATATTATGGGAGGGCAGAACCTTCAAGCTGAGTTGTCCAGTTTGTCCTTGACTGTAAATCTCCTTGCATAATTGGCTAGGATTGGCTCTCAATTATGAAAGCTATTATGCTTCTGATTTCTTGTATCCAGCTAAAGACACATTTGAACATACTGACAAGCTAGGTGGCTTTGTTGCCAAACACTGTCAGGACTGCCATGAAATCTTGGTGTCAGTCAAGTCAATCCTGAGATTACACTGACTCAGTGTAAGGGGTTACAGTTTCATACAGTGCTTCAGCATTGGCATATATTGCTTTTGCAGCAATACAGTAACCAAATATGTTGATAACTTACTTTCTAAAATATATGAAGTCAGAAACTGGTCTGTGCCTAGTTCTGCAGAACTCCACTTGACTAAGCATCCTTCCCTTTTTCAAAACGGAAAATCCCGTGAATCACAGAAGTTAGGTCTGTTTCAAATAACAAAATTTAAGGTGCAGAACCTTTTTCAGTGTGCCTATCTGACAGCTACTGTAGCAGATACGTATTTAACAAAGCATTTATGATATTTTGATATTAGGCTATAAAACAAGACACAGTGTTAAGAATCTCAAGAACTATTACTGTTTTTTCCTAGTACTGTCTACATTTTGAAATAGAGAAACACGTTCGGGGAAGAATGGGAATGTTTATATATCAAAATACTCTCAGGTGTTCAAAGTTTATTTTGGTCGTATTGATAAAATTAGGTGTATTCTGTTGCCTTAAACTCTTGTGTACAGTGTTTGTTCTTAAAGGCTGTTCAAACTCAATCCTTTAATATTACATGAGGGAGTACTAAGCTGGTATCGTCTGACCATTGTAGAAAGGAACGTGGCCTTCCTGAGTTGAGTCATCAACTAGGCTTACAAAAATAGCTTCAGTCTGCACTCTAATAATAAGTTTTAGTCCAAATTTTGTTTTGAGAAAACAATGATCTATAGTACTAAAACAAGGATGGGGAGATTTTGTCAGAGGCTGCATAGGCCTTTCAAGCACATTTGGAAGACTGTGCTTGATACCACACAGCATAGACTTACCCAGTAATAATAATGGGAGAAAAATGATGTTACAGGAGCCTTTGTTTGGACCGCTGCTGAAACTACATTAAAAGATAAAATGTTCTCCTGGCATGTAGCAAATGCCCCAAAGTTATCCATACTACATAAAATATTCCTCTTAAAAGCAAAATATAACTCATGCTGTTACTTAGTTAACACATGTTAGTATTGTACATATTTCTGTTTGAAATTTGTTGCTGGGTCTCTTAGAATGGATAAGATACAAATTAGGATGAGTAAGATAGAAATCAGATACAGTACTGGTATATTGGCAAAATCCATGGTAGAATGGCTCAGACCTCAAGCAATTTTCCTCTTGGCTGATCATATTTCTAGCAATAGAGTTTGTCTGTGAAAAGATAAAAGGGGTAAGGAAGGTCTGCAGTAATGGCAGTTGCTCGAAAGCATGCCATTTTGCTCGCATGGTAGTTTGCGTATCTTTTCACCTATTGACTAGTTGAAGTGCTCTCGCTCTTACAACCAGGCAGGGCAGTTCAGAACAGTAAGAGAGTGATAAATGCCTCCAAATACTACACCAGAAACCAGACCGGGATGCTTGTGGACTCTTAAATTTTATATGATCAGTACCAAGGTTGCGAATATGATTTGAAGGAGAATTTCTTCAGTTGTGCTAATATTTCTTACAGCCCTTTCTATGGCTGAAAGAGACCTGKGAGGACAGGAGTGTACTTTTCCTTTATACCAAAGGAATAAGAGCAGCTTCTTGGGATAAGGGCTTGTACAGACTTAACGCTGTAGTGAGGGCACCTCTGAGCCAGTGAGAAGATTGCAATGATGTGTGAAAAGGAGCGTGCACATTTGTGTTACTCCTCCTAACACGATGAGAGATTTCTTGGATCTGTTGAATATGAAATGTTAAAATTATTCTTTGTATTTGGAAGATCTGGCACATTAGGCACTGCTAAGGGYTAAAATGCCAGGCAGCGTTTGAGGAAGGTGGGAGAGGTAATGTGATAGGTTGCTAGAATGTAAGGAGCAGGTCTGCTATAATATTGTTAAGAGCATAACTGCATTTAATTTTAAAATGCAAGCTTTAGAAATATGATGCTGGCTTTCTGACACTTAAGAAACCTTGCTTCAACACAAAACTGCTTGTTTTCTGTTGCTCTGTGCCCTGCTTGGTCTGTACTTGCTGCCAGTGGAAACATCTGCAAAGGATTAGAGACTAATATACAGTCTGCCTATCTTTCTAAAACACCTGTTGTTTTTTGTAGAGCATAGAAATTTCTGWCTGCATCATGCACTTTCAGAAGCATACAGAGAAAAGAAAGCAAATAGGCATTGCATTAGGACAGTCTATGTGAGCATTTACTCAGAATAATATTAATTACAGCTGTCGCATGGGAAAAAACCCTACTCCTTAATGGGACTAGGGGAGTTGAACTGACATGTAAGAAATTATCCTGAATTTTGTATGGGATAATAGGAGAACCATCCTAAAATTACCAAATTTTCGTGTATAGGGTTCTATGATTCTTTTCTTTAAAAGGGTAGAACCTGGCAACCACAGTGGTAGCTTTAGTTTTTAGGAGGATTTTTGCACAGCTTCTCTACCATGGTTTTGAAATAATGGTGTAATTGAATGTATAGCTGTTTTATAATGTCAGTGCTGAATCCCTGTTTGCAATTGCATTGCTCTTGTTGATTTTAACTTAATGCAGACAAGACCTTACACTGAATGTATTTTGTGTGTGTCAGAACATTCAACTTTCATCCATTGTCCGGCAAAAAATACAGACGAGCCAGCAGCTGTTAGAGCTGCATGGAACAAATGGTCTTTGTAAAAGTTTTCTGGTTAAATAGAGAACTGTTTTGCTTCAGGGCAATTTAGATTAGGTAAAGTGGTACATTTCTACCTCAATATTCAAGAAGTAAAATTATTAAAAAAAAAAAAAAAAAAATTTGGTATATCAGGAACAAAAACTAATTTTAATGGTGCCTTGTACCTAAGGTCTCTTATCTTACAAAAATAAATACAGGTATTATTACAATAGAACAAGGCTGTATATAATGATTTTCTACTTAAAACAGATGCTTTTACTTTGCTTCAGTATTGCCCCATATATTCAGTGAAATGTCACCATTATTTCATGCAACATATAATTACAATAATCTTTTGTATTCTAAAATTTTGAATGGAGTATAAAATGTTGTAATACTTCAAGTAGAGGTAAACAGGAGACCTGTATAAAAAAAAGAATACCAGCAATGTTAAAATGAGCAAATGCTAATTCAGACTTTTAATTGCTCCACAGAATATTAAAATCAACAGCACTGGGCTGAAATCAAAACAAGATTTTTGAACTCGATTGAATTTTTCCAGTGTAATTCTTTATTTGTGAAAAGACATGTTCATGCTCTGACAGTTTTCTTAATGAATATATTCTCAAAGGGACCTCATACCTGATGCGAGAGAGGGTACTAGAGAGCGTTTTCTGTAGCGTGCGCTGCTGGTGTCTTGTTCTGTGTGGCAGGTGTTTAAATGACTAATATTGTTGGCCTTCCTCATGCTTCTCCTCAGACAGAATATRCACTTCAAATCAAAGGCCCTTTGACCCATGCAGCAGCGGCAGCTGTGCTGCTTTGGATGGCTATGCCTATCGGACACTTAAACTGTAAAAGACTAACACATGCCTGAGGGCATTTACTGGCCTGAGTTGTTCATGGCCTGTGTAGAAGAGCACTGTTTGTTTGAACCTCTGAGCTGCTTCTCAAAATGACTGCAGGTATTTTTGTTGTGTTTTTTGAAGCATAATTTTWCTTTATTTTGTCTTGGGCACTCCCTTTTTCTGCTATAAATTTAAGCAGTTTCATTATAAATGTATAGGACATCAGAGCTGGAGGAGAAAGGATGTGTGTGTCTTTGAAATAGTGAAAGATACTGCCTTGTAAGACTACATTTTAAGTGTTGTGCTTAGGTCAGTGAAGTTTTATATACTTTTTTTGAACCAYGTGTAGCTTGTCAGCCAATTTATATGTTCTGAAGTTTGTGCTTAAGGATTTTTCTGGTTGATTTCATAGTCAGTTCTAATACCTGAATGTTCTTGATTTTTTTTTTCCCCTTCAGGGGCTGGATAAAATGCTTTTTCCACATTGCCTAAAAGTTAAATGTAATCTAACATTTCAGCGTGAATTTGAATGAAGCATCAGCTCTGCTAGACCTGCTGTTGATCAACATGTGTGTGTTTTGCTGTTAATCGTGTTTGTTTTATGGAGTCAGGAAACTTCCGATCTATGGAAGGTTGACCCTGAATTTGTAAACTGTCTCATTTGGCCTGTGCCAGTAAAATGCAGATGACATTCTTGAATTATTTAATTTTGCAAAAATGCAAAATAACCTCAAATGGAATGGGCAACTTTGGCAATAATTTTTTTTCTATGCACCTCTTCAACCTAAGTAAAGCTGCCCTTTTACTTTCTTCTCTTTTTTTCTTTGTTTTTAATTTTTCCAAAATATTGTAATAGCACAGTGTTAGCTTACGACACGAAGAGCTGCAGGGGCTGTTRCACTCTCAAAGGATGCAATGTATGCCTGTTTTTTGTCTTGCTGCATGGGAGTGGATTTTACCTTAAGGAATGAGAAAACAGATCTGTAACTTTCTGGATACCTTACTGGTCAGCACTTAAAGCAAGAAATTATTAGGTAAAAATTAAACATACTCTGTATTTGCGGTCTCTATCTGGTGCACCAATTTATCACATAGGCCCTTGAAGATCTTTGCCATCGCTTTCCGGTTGCTCCCCCCAGTTGGTACAGCTCTTAAACTTGACAAAGTTCTTTTTAACTAGGGAGTGCTATGTATAAGCTAGGGCTGTATCTGATCATCATCATCACTGAACTGTTTTGAACCCTTCCCATGGAGGGCACAGGCTGTAAGAGGAGTGAATTGGTCTGTTGGGGAAGGTGATGACCTTCCTCAGGTCCCTTGAGCCTTTGCTGCAGGCCACCGTGCCCAGATAAGGAAAGGTGAGTGCCACGGGTCTGCTCTAGAAGCTGGCACCTCCTTAAGCTGAAAAATGTGCCGAATGCACCAGTGATACACTGGTGCACAGGGATAAGTGGTCCAAGATGCTTCCCGAGGGCTTGAGGGAAAAGAGCAGGGGCAGCTAACTAGAACAGGCCAGGCATGCGTATGTCTCATTTGTATTTGCTTTGGAATAATTGGATACTTCACAATAAAAATAGCAAAGTTCTGTGATTATTTTGGTGATGGTGGCTATGACCAACAGGATTTTTAAGACATACATAGAGCTGTGCTCCCAGTTCTTGCTTGCTTTTGGCAGTGATTTACGGCACTATGGTACGTGACTGTATAGCTGACTGGACTGGAGCAGCAGAAGGCTTTAGTGGAAGACCATTATAAACATGAAATCTAATCCGTGAGATGCAAATATTAAAGTAGCTGCAGGTTCTACTCCAAACCTGTGATTACCTCTCTGTTCTTTGCCTTAAAACAGGATTTGTCAGTTCTTCCTCTCTCCTCTTTTGCAAAATACAGCAGGGGGAATAGAGCCCATGAGGTGAACAGGAAAAATGCAATCAAATGCACAAGGGGAGCCAATTAGAGAAATGATGAGGTGAGAAAACATTATTTTCCAGAACCTTTCATTAGCTACTTTTTCAAATATTACTTTCAACGTGAAAAAGTAAAAGATTTTTTTTTTAAAAAAAAAGCAGCACAGGTTAAATTAGGCACATTTAGAATCTGCTCCAAGTTCTGTTAATAGCGGTTATGACAAACACAAAATGCTCAGCCTCTTTTTCTTAGAAACACATTTGGACAAAGTCAAACTGCACCTTATGTGGTGTTCCTCATTGGACAAAAAGGCACATTTCAGTTTAAAATCCTGCTTTTTTGTTTTGTATTCTCAATTCTGCATGACTGCCGTCCTATTTAACGAAAAGGCTACTCTGAGTTTTCTGCCTCTTTTCTTTCCTTGCAGTTTAGGGCAGCCCTGCGCAGCTTTGGGTAGTATATTCTTGACAGACATGGTATGGTAGCTGCTCGGTGTAGCCAGTACCTTTTGGCCTTTGTCTGCAGGGTCAGTTACAGGCTCGTGATTAAATTTCCTTTCCCTACTTAGGCTGGTGGACAAGGCTGCCTAGTCCTGACTTCTGAAATGCACAGTATACTTTAAAAAGATATCTCCTTCACCTGTCCACTATTCTGACGGTGCTGTACCCTTGTATGTTCTTTGGTACTACCTTTATAATCTGAAACATGGACTAAAATTTGTCAGTCCAGCCAGCCATGTTCTTCTGAGAGCTTTTTTTTCTTTTTTTTTTTAAAAAAAAGAAGTGTTTGCTCTTGAGCGTATTTAGAGTTTGATCACCAAAGAGTTAATGTCAACTTGAAAAGAGACATCATTCCATCATCTGTAGCAGGCTGCAAATCTGTGATTACCTTTTTCATGAAAATCTGCAGTGCTGTTCAGAGGGGCCTTCCCACCCTTGGTCATGTGTTCCCACTGCTTCTCTTTTGCTGGCACTTGCACTTGTGTGACTTTATGCTCTGTCAGATCAGAAAGCTGGGCTGGGTGAAATTTTTATCTTTGATCAGGTGCCTAATAGCTGTTCTGGAAAAGCTACATGTAGCTGGAAGTAAGGTCTTTTTCAATGGCAGAGGGGATTAGCTCTGGCTAGACCTGTTGTGAAACTGCAGTCAGAAGAGTATTACTCAGGAAACTATTATGCTCTGGATGTGTTATTAGTTAGTTAGTGTTATTAGTGTTAGTGTTATTTCTGTGTCAGGTAAAGCAGGAAAATCTGTCCTGTATTCTGGGTGTGTGGCTCCTGTGCCTGTTGTGTTGAGGTGAATGTGKTTTTTTTTTTGCTGGAGTAAAGGCTGCTAATGGGGAACTGCTTGCAGGAGCAGGCCCAAAGACATGTGCATAACTTCAGGTACCCAGCAGTCTCATTAAACTCAATGGGACCACTTCAGGGGCTTAGAGTTAAGTATGTGTGTAACACTGCAGGATGGGAGCCTAACATTGTAAATTCTTTAGGATCTGTTTTTAATGTGTATTCTGCAAAGCCCTTATCGCACTCCTGGGTGCTGTAAAATGATAAGTAATAAATTTGCTCCGTGGGATCACAACTTGCTTTCTGTTTTCTTGGGCTGTTTTTATGCACTATGCAGGTGGTGGGAGCGCTGGGCAATGTAGTGATCCCCTTCCTGCAATGCCCTGGGCCTGGGGATGCCGAGCGTGGCAGATGTGGCACCTCACGCCCTGTTCTCAAAATTGACTGCAAGAGAGATGCCAAATAGAGCAGGGAGCACATTGGGGGTGAGGGCTGGGTAGTCTGATGGATGCTGGGCTGCCAAATTAATAGGCAGATCCAAATTTGGCTGGTATAAAGCCACTGAGCTCAGCTGGCCTAAGCGGAGCTCTGACAAATGCGGCAAGCTGAGAGTTTGCCCTTGATTTTGTCCTCTATTTTGTGGTGGGACTTGTGGCTTCACTTTTCTAGATTTTTTTTTCCCCCTCCCTCCTGCTTGTTCTTTGCATTTGTCACTTGGGGACACCTAGTCCCTCTGAGCCTGTCAGTGGCAGCGACTGCCAAAGTGAGCTGAAATGGCACATACGCCCTTTGCAGCCCCCTATTCCCCCTTTCTTTTCAGTCCTAGTACACACAGCTGGGAAGGAAATCCCGGGCGAAACCTCTTAGTTTTGGCTGGAGGCCCTCTGGGCTCCCCTGGCGCTCCGAGGGAGCTTCAGGGCAGCCCTAGGRCGACCCCCCCATCCCCAAACCCGGGACGCCGGTGTGAGAAGAGCCGCCGCCCCGCAGCTTCGCGGGCCGGGGCGCCATCCCGGCCCCGGCCCCAGGAGGGCGGCGGCGGCGCCCGCGGCCTTCCTCGCCGTGGCAGGGCGCTGTGGCCGGCGGCAGCGGCTCGCAGCCCGCCCCTCTCCGCCGCGCACGCCCCCAGCCCGCCGGCCGCTCTCGCCGCGGCTCTCGGGCTGCGAGACCCGCTCCCCGCGGCAGCGCAGCGCAGCGCAGGGGCCGGGCAGGCTCGCCGTCGCCGCGCCGATGTCCTCCGCTCCCGTGCGGTCCCCCACGCTGCGGCCCCACAGGATGAAGAAGGACGAGTCGTTCTTGGGCAAGCTCGGCGGGACGCTGGCGAGGAAGAAGAAAGCCAAGGAGGGTGAGTCCGCCTGCGCTGCGSCCGCCGGGGAGTGAATCACAGCAGCGGCTTCCGCGGCCCCTGCGCGCAGCGGCGCAGAAACCCGCTTTGTGCCGGGGCCCCGGCGAGCGGGGGGCGCCGCGTGCTGCCCGCCGGGGCCCAACGGTCGCCGGCGGCCGTTGGTGGTGGGCGGTTGGGGCGGCTGCCGCGGGATCCCTCGCGGCGCCGTGTTGGGGGATCGGAGGTGGCGGGGGGGTGTCTGAGACGGGCCAGCTCCTCTGCCCTCTTCCCCCTGGGCCGGCAGCTGCTCTGCTTCTGTACGGGAGGGAAACCCTGGAGCCCGCTTGCTTCTGTAAAATTAAACTTCTGGGAACAAAGGAGGGTTTTCCTTCTAGCCTGAGGCTGCAGCGTGAAAGTTGAAACGGGAGCAGTTAAATCCATTCGTTTCGTCCCCAGCCTGGTTCATCCGTAGGTTTTATATTGGAATAGGTGCTTTGCCTAGTGCGTTTTTCATCCTAAAATACATTCAGCAGAAAAAACCCTTCACCCTCAAACCCCCCAAACGTGAAATGGATCCCTTTATTGGGGTATATACTGAGTGTCTTTAATTTAGGTTGTCACCACTGTGTTCCGGTGGCACAGTTAACGCCAGCCGGGTGCAAAGAAGTTGTAGCATCCTTCGCTGGTGTGGGGAGCCAGGAAGAAGGTCTGCGAGACCCCAGGTAAACTGCAGCCACGCAAGGGGCACTTTGCTGCTGCTGTATACCTGGACAGCCCTCCCCAGGATGWCAGCTGCCAGTTTGGGCTTAGCCTCACAGCGGTGAAATGGTCTTCATGTAGGGGTAACAGTGCAAAGCATTTCCCTAACCATGTTTATACAAAAGGCTGGGCAGAGATAGTGCTGTTTACTCTGAAGCTGAACAACTTTTCTATAAATCAGGAGTCCTCTCTTTGCCACTGCACTGGATAAAAGTGATCCAGCCCTTTATGCRCAAAATGCGGCTTTCCTCTAAAAAACATCACCTTTGAGGGTGGCCTTTTCTGTTGGCCTCTTGTTCTCTCACTGACCAAACACTGACTTCTGTGGAGAAATTCCTGCTCCGCGTTAGTCACACACCGCTGCTGTCTGCTAGCAGGAAATTGGAGTGTYGTTTCCTTATGCTCTAATGTAATTTTGAGTTTGCGGATGATGAGGCTTGGCCTTGGYTGTGTTCTAGTGTCAAATAAGGGTAGGATAAGGAAGTCATTCTACTTCAGGTCTCCTTTCARCTGGCTATGGAGTAAGCACATGTTTTGCCCGTATCAAGTCCGTTAACTACCCATAACATTTATAAGGCAAGTTTTTAATATTTAAAAATAAAATACTGGGCTTCAGAATTTGACTTAAGAAAATTGCTTCCCTTTCCCTCTCCAGCCTGTTTTGGTGTGGCTTTCCTTTGTCATCTATTTTTAATTAAGTTTCTCAGCTGTGGTTCTACTGAAGAAGGGCTGAAGCAGTCATGCCTTTCTGATGATGTAATTTACTTCTAAAGGAGGATGTTGGAGAAGAGGGATTCCGTCTACGTGCTTGGAAACTCTGCATTTCATTCAAAAGATTTTTGAACTGTAGCAGGTTGGCAGCATCCCTTCCTTTAATTAAAAAAAAGGGGCGAGGGGGAGCAATTTCAGCATTGTAAGTCTAAGGGGACATGTTGCCACAGTCAGGTTTAGAAGACACCATCTGCTCATTTTGCTGAACTTTCCCATTATTTTGCTGGCTCTCGTGAGGGCCACAGCTCCCTTCAGCTGTGGAATGGCCCATTTTAATTTTGACATTTTCCTTTAGTATTAGTAGTAAGGCTGCTACTGTGATAATATAAAGCAAGGTTATGTTTTTGTCAACATGATGGAAAGGAAATTGTAATGTTCAACTCTTTAATATTTTTGAGTGTGCCTTTCAGTTTAAAAATATGAACAGAAAGAATATTTGGAAGCTGGTGGAGCTACCGGTTACTTATAACACGTTTACACCCAGCAGCGTGGTGCTAAGGGGAGATGGCTTTCAACCCTTTCACTTCTTCCTCAGTAGACATTTTAAGGCCTGGACAAGTCATTTTTTGCACTTTCGTATTCAGCCCAGTGTAGTATCTCCCTCAAGTGCAAGCTCTTCAGACYACAGCTGTGAAACTGGAAGGGGCTGAGGGCTAAGGTGTGGAAAGGTGGCAGGGTGGGGACTGGCATCTGGCACAGAGAGGATATTCTGTAACAAAGTAGGAACTGGGCAACSGCAGGGGCAAATTTCCACGCTAGAAACTAAGTCTTTGTACATGACCGAAATAGAAGTAAATTGGAAACTCATCYGGGTGACGTTCCTTGATTGAATTGATARACCATTTAAGGGGAATATGGTCAAYTTTCGTTCTCTGCTTGGGAACCGYTCTACATGCRCAGGTTTTCCCTGCTCCCATTGGACAAGTGGAAGGTCAGCAAGGTGTGACTGATAGATTTCTGATTGGTTTCTCTGAGCGGACCAGCGGAGGTCAGAATGGTCTTCTAAAACTGTATGTTGTCAGCTGTTTTCATGAAACAAACAGCAAACCAACGTGTTGCCTGTTCTCCTCTCCTACAAGCATGAAAAGTAAGCAAGCTGGAGAGCTCTTTCTAAATGTTTATTGCTTTCACTGGCCTGACTTCTGTATTTTAACATAAATAGTGGCCTGCTATCACAGTCTTAAGTATATTAATATAATGATCATTAACCTGGTGTGTACAACACTTGTAATCCAGTTATATGAATCCTTTTAGTCCACATGCATGACTTGTCCCTGGTCTATGTAGCTCAGAGATTCTTAGAATGGAACTGCAGAAGTCTTTGTTTGTTACTTAAGGTCATTTTTTTAAAAAATATGGGTGCTAGCCCTGGCATAAATATCAATAATTTGTAGCCAGCACCCCGTAAACAACTGAAGTTAAATCATTTTTGGCTAACTACTTTGTAAGATGCTGTCTTCTATTTTTAGTTAGGTTGTATTTGGAGAACAACATTTGTTAAGTGTCTCGAGACCATTGTAAATGCATGACGTTGCTTTATGATGGGACAATAAATAAAACTCTTAAGTACGTTGGTGATAGTAACTATGGTAGTATTTGAAGTATTTACCATAGCGTGTAAACAACTTTTCTGCTAATTTTGCTTTAGCTGTGTGRCGTGACATAGTGGTTTGTCAGCAGATGCTTGTGGATGAGGTAGAATTAATATTTCAGGTCAGATTCTACAACATTTTAGGTCAAATTCTGCAAGTCGTTTAAAAGTTTGAGGAAGTCTTTGAATTTTACTTGAAACCATTGCTTTATACTATTACACTTATATTTATGAATATAAACTGAGTTGACTCATTAGTTCATCCTGACTTAAAAATGAAAAGAAAACCCCCTGTTCGTTGGGAAACTGTTTTCATTTTGATTTCCTATGGAAATACAGTGTGTGTGTGTGTGTGTGTGTGTGATCTCACTGTCTGTTTGGCTCCTCCCTTCCTTTTCCTTCCCAGGAACATTTTCAACTGCTAGGTTGGCTAAAAGTGCCCCTGAGAGAAAACTACCAGTCTTAAGGGTCAAAATGTGTGACCAGTTAAAATAGGAAGACCATAGTGGAGCCCCACTGAAGGAAAAATTGCAAATAAGCTTAGCCCTTGTAAACTAGTAGGAAATCCACACAGGAGAGAAGCTATCCTAAAAAAGGAAGCAACTATAGAGAGGGCGCTGAGTGGGGTTGTTCGTTCTTTAATATTATAGTCAATCATTGCATGCATCCTTAGAGAGGCAAGCTTTGTTAGTTCTGATCCTCATGCAACCCCTAGAGTTTTACTTTTTAGTAACTTTTTCACATTAAGTTGTGTAAAAATCTGCATAAAATCTAAGAATGTGACATGGTTCTATCTTGATGTATCTTGGATCAAATCAAGATTTGCCAAATGTGTAAGGCAGTTAATAATTAGAATAGAATTCACAAGCTCTGAATTCTACTTAAATACCTCAGAAAACTGTAGTGTTGCCTGCAGAAAGCAGGATACAATTTGCAATATAGATGATCCCTTAGCTTCTGGATAGTTTTGGATAGTGCTGTATTTCATCTTGGTCTATAAAAGGAGCTTAAAATAATTCTCCTCTTTCTTGTTGGTCAAACAAAAGCAGTATCTTTGTATTGAAATAGTGCAGGTTTTGCTGCAAGTTTCACTCCCTGCCTGCTTGCAAAGCTTTGTTTTCTTTTCCTTATTACAGAATGTGGGAATGATCTGAGCAGCAAGTTATTTGGTGAAGTGAACTTTCTATTATTGTGTGTGTGTGTGTGTGTCTGTATGGTGTACACAGTGAGGGAAATACAGGAGGCTTAATTACTAACTGTTGTTTCCCAGTGATGTGACTAAAGATTGGCACAGAGGTGAGAAAACTGCTCCAGAAAAGAGCAATGTGTTGCACCTGAGGCGATCAATAGGTGTGGGCAAAGTAGAATTGCTAGTGCTGCACAAGATGTAATTGCTGCAACAGTAGCTGAATAAAACGAAGGTTTTATGCCTATCAAGGGAGGTTAAAGCATTGTTCTTGGGGTTTGTGCCTCAGTGAGACTGTGGCTAAGAAAACGTTACGTTTGCCGACAGGCATTGCCAACTTGGTAAATAGCTTGCCAGCTGGGTGCTTCAAGGTTTTTTCTCTCAGAGGAACGTGGCTATTGCTCCCTCTGTTCTGCAGGGAGAAAAGCTGGGGGAGGGAGGAGAGGAAATGAAGTGACTTGCTCAAGGCCATCTGGCAAGCCAGTGACAAAGCCAGGGAAGAAAACTTATTTCCTGAGTCCTCTCTGGTGCAGTGATGTTCAGGCAAAGGTGCTGCATAATCTGCCCATTTCCCATGTGTACAGACAAACTGAAACCCATTTCCAAGTTGTTCAGGCGGAACAACTTGTAGTGCCCAATCCACTTTTATTTCCTTATTTTTCATGAGGAAATAAGCTCAACACTAGAATTAAATTGAAGGAAACGGTTTCTTTATCATTCCTTTGAAACTGATGGGACTACTTGTGCAAGTAATTGGTCTCTGGAGGGAGTAAGAGGCTCGGAAATGGGTTACTCAGACCTATTTCACTGCCTTCACTGAGTGCRTTTCAACTCTGTAAGGCATCCCCTTGAACGCAACAGGATAGGAGAATTGGACTTGCTTAGAAAATGGATCTCATCTTCTTTCATTTGATAGGATATGCTGAAAACCCTTAAAATCTCCCCCCCCTTTTTTTAATGCACTCGATTGTGTGATTTCCAGAGATGTGCCTGTGTAAACGCATTGCAAAAAAATTGAACTCTGTCTCAGTGTGCTGAACCTTTACTATAGCCATTGCCTAGTGGCTGCTTGAGACTTTAAAAAAGAAATATTTAGCTTTGAAATGATTCTGAAAGMTGCCTTTTAAATAGATCCTAGAAGTATGTTAGTACCTTTAACTCAGTCTTCACTCACCTCACAGGTGGCCCATGTTGGCCATATTATCCATGCTGGAAATTTGTCCTGGTCACAGTGATTCTTGACCTGCTGTGCCTATGTATTGTACTTTATGAGCTGATGCTGGTGGAGTAAATGCTCTAACCTTTCTGTTGTAGAAGAACTGGGACTTTGGAGCTTGCCTTCTAGTGCCTAGAAACCTYGGGACAGAGGCGAGCTACTGACGTAGTGCCTGTGTTCAAGCTTCTGTCGCGATGCATGTCTGCGTTTYTGACTAGCTATCAAGTGCCAAGGAACTGTAGGGTGCCGGCTAGTCTTGTAGTATTTCTCGCCCCAACAGCAACCTTCACAAGCAAATTTGCCTCTCCCAGCTCCTTGAGGTGTGAGCTTCAACTGGTTGCTTTTTACTGTCTTCTGGTGTGCTGTTCAATGTGCTTTTAAGGCTCTTCCTTTCAGTAGACTGGTAGTAGAACTCACTCCCAACTTGACCTACTTGCCGTATCTGTAGTAGATGGCAGTGAATTCTTCATGTGATAGTCAAATAGAGAAGTAAGTAGGCTCTAATTCTGTGGGCCTGGTTCACACAAATATTTACGGCAGTATTGACAGAATATTCAATTGGGGGAGTGTGTTTGTACAGCATAATGTGCTATTGCAGCTGTAATATTTAAATAGMAGATGAGGCGGATGCTGGTTAAGCAGAATTATTTGCTTTTTAGGAGAGAAATTTGCATAAAATTATATTGAAATTTGAAATACTTTTCTAGCTATGTATATGACTAGAGGGACAGTGTACAGGCACACACAAATTCAGGCTGAACTTAGGAATTCCTTACTACTGTTAATTTAAACAGAAAGAGACTTAATTTTCCTGTCGGGACTTGCGTAGCTTAGTTGTTGAGTATCTCCTGTAGGGCTCACTGGTACCTCTGACCATGTCTGTTTTAAGTCTTTTCTTGCTAGAGCAATGCTAATGGGAGTTACGAGATTCTATTCTGGTAAAAGTTTTACAGTAGATGTAGTTTATGTCAATGTCTCAACCAAAATAAACTTTTATATGCAAAAGAATCCTTTAACAGTGTAACTAAAAATGTGTTTTGCTGCTGTAGCTGCATCTGGACTCAGGTGGTTTAACCAACACAGCTTTAAGAGGGCTATCAGTGATACTGTACAGTTTTGGATAGCCACTGAACAACTCAGAGTTTTCTCGTAGGCAGGATGCAGCAAAAGTCAGCAAAATAGCTCCGTAGTTTTAATAGTAGATTGAAAAAATAACTGTTATTTTACAAAGATAGGTATTTTGAAGTTGTTTTTATTTCAAAGTGGAAATAATTAAAATAAGATTAATTGCAAGAAYACAGTTATTTTTATCATAAACCTGTAGCAAGGTTGTTGTTAACATTTCTAATTCACCAAAATCAGAGTTTAGAATGAATTAAAAACAGTAATGTGAAGAATGGGAAATGGACTCCTTTTCTTAAGAATCAGTCTACCCTTATTTAAAGGTAATCTTCCAGTGATAYCTGTTTATTCTAATTTCTTCTAAATGGTTTATTAATATTTTGGGAGAGGCTTCTATAACCTTGCATCTGGATGTTTCTGTTYCGAGGAGCCTGTGGTGAACCCTATGAGACTTTAGTGCAGGGAGGGCTGAACCCAGGCCTCATACAAATCGGGGGAGCTTCAAAGGCACAACTTTAAGCAGTGCCTGTGAAGATGCTCTTCACTGGAAGTGAAGTGGGGACTCTTGGTCCCATTGAGGGCTAGGTGTGTGAAGGTGTGTAATGCATTATATCATACCGACTTAAGTACTCATTCAGCCTTTAAGAGTTGTAATATTTCAGATTTGTTTGTTAATGTAAACATGTTCTTCTAATTTGCACATAAGCAGTGAAGGAGTACAGAAGATTCAATATACTTACGCATAAGAGTG
Organism: Rhea americana; assembly: GCF_003343005.1. Taxonomy (NCBI): domain Eukaryota; kingdom Metazoa; phylum Chordata; class Aves; order Rheiformes; family Rheidae; genus Rhea; species Rhea americana. The sequence goes on from NW_028187100.1 coordinate 2,021,540, forward strand.
CTAAAAGTCTTTTTATRTACTTTAAGAACAGCTGTGGGTCAGTTGATCCAAAAACAGTTAAAGCTGGTGGAGTTTTTCAGCATACTGCTTTGGGCTTTGGATCATACCTTGATGTTAAAAGATCTAGAAGATTAGCAGGTGAACTCCTTCCATCACAAAAGCATGTCGGAACAACTTGTTGCTGAGGGATCCAGGCTTATGTGGTCTGTGGCAAGGCCAGCCACGAGGCAGAGTCTGCTGACTACAGGAACGGGTGATCTAACAGTTACAGCTTTGCTATTAAGCTAAGGTTTTGTACGCATGTATCATGCATGCAGGTTTCATGMATACAGTTGAATCTTAAGTTTGTAGCAATAGAAGGGATTGGGATGCCGAATTACTGTTATCTTTCAAAGGGATTTGGGTATTGAAATCTCTTGGGCCTGTGGATATTTTCCTGAGACTGACTCTGTCAGAGTTCTTGGGACATGATGGCTTGATGGAGACAGTAGAGAGGTTTATCATAAGGTGGAAGAGCTTTCTGCCTTTCATGTATCACAGTCTATTTATGGTCAGTGTTACACTCCGCTCCTGGTAATGGGCAAGCCTTTCTGCTTTCCTCATTAGCACTAGAGCACTGGAGTCTTGTTCCATTTTAAGGGTTTTCAGCCTTTCCATGTCCTTATGTCACTGGCTGAGCTCTTCTTTGCAGCAGCAGACTAGGGGCCATCCCTCAAACTCCTCACAGTTATTTGGTAGACCTGAGGGCACAGCAAGAAGGAAGGGAGGCGGGAGACAAGTTTCCCAAAGACTTTTTCTTTTGTTGGCTTCTGCTCATGACGGCAATCGTGACTCTAGCTGACCTCCAAGTTCCTTAAACTAATGGGATCTGGGTATTTTGTTGCAGAAGCCAGTGACTTAAAGGTCAGCCAGATAGCTCCAAAGAAGGACCTGACCTGTTGTCAACCTGTGCCAGTGTCTTTTGGGATGTGATTGGTGGTATGGGTTTTGTTCTAGTTAGCTGTCACTGTGTCCACTGATAGATGCTTTCCTTTGCACAGTCCTCTAATTGAGCTGTTCTGTCAGTGACTTTAATAGTTGCTTAACCCCTCCCTTGTGCGTTCTCTATCCAGTCTGTGAAATGTGTTATATATGTATGTTGTCACTGACAAAGCTTAGTTTTTCCCCTAGAGCACTGCAAAATCAACTGATGCAGTTGTCAGATTAACTCGCAAAGTATGCGTGTCTGCAGCAGGTTTTCCCAGCAGTATACAGCATTGGTATGCTTGTTTTCCATGCCCTCCCTGCAGCTGTGGGGTATGTGCCTTTGGTAGCTGTCATAAGTTGCACTGGCTCTTCTCATGCTGGGCTGAGGGATGGGAGGTGAAGGGAAGCATGGYGTTTGGCACAGTGAGGAGGTGGAAGGAAGGCACTGGCAGAGTGAGCACTGGGAGAGCCTTGCTTTCTAGGGGCAGTTTCAGGCCTTGGCTCCTGGTACCTCCACTGCAGGACAAGCTGCTTGATGGGGCTGCACACTTTCCCCACCACCACAGGAGGGTTTCCATGCATGGGAACTAAACCAGCACTCTTCATATGAGCAATAATGTGACACCTATTTGTCTTTGAGGGTGGGTTGAGCATGGTGGAGAAGTGGGAACAGGAACCTCTGTATTGCATGACTAATAAATCAGGAGCCAGCTAATCTCCAGGATGATGGGTATTCAGCTGCTCAGGTATAAATTTCCTAATATGGACTTTTCTGTTTGTCAAGTAGAAAGCTGCAACCCAAAATTCGTGACTTCTGCTGTATATTTAGTTGGAAAAGTATTATGGCTAGCACATGTGGTTTTAGGGTTTTGTAATTTGAATCCAGCTAACTCTTGCTCTGAAAACCAGATGTAGAGAGAACATACACACCTGGCAGCATGTACTGACCTAGAGCAGTGACTCTACTCTTACAGACTCTTTGGGCCATTAAATCACTGTCATTTCTTTGTGGAGGAACATATATCTGCACAATGAAGCTTCTAATTATAAATATTGTACACACAATTTGTTTACATGTACCACCTGCAGATCCCAGGCTAGGAACTTATGGCCCAATGGGAAGGCCATGGGACAGGATTCTGGTTTTGACTCTGTCAGTGGCTCTTAAGGGAATTTCTGGGAATTCAGTTTTGTCTCTCAGTGTTTCTCCAAATTAAAAAAGGCTCTTTTGTAATCTTCTGAGATCTATCTGGCAATCAGGTATAACTCTCATAAAATCCCTTTTCAGTGCATGCTGCATTTTGGTTATAAAAGCAGCAAGCTGCTCTGGCTCCTATGAATTCCAGTTCCTCCTTTAGTACTTCTTACTTTCAGTAATTGAACAATAATAAAATACACTGAAAAAAAGGAGACTGTACRTTTTCCATTATAGCTGCCATATGGCCTCATTAGAGATTTCTAATTAACTGAGAAGGTTGCATACACGATTTATTTAGAGTAAGGAAGGAGACAGAGAGCTGGAGGAGGAGGAGAACTTCTCTGATGTCTGTATGGAATATGGTGTCTGTTTCTCTCTGACTTTAAATAGAAAAATGTGTGATCCTGAAAGTGTCTTCTCACTAGGTCTGTTTGGCAGCTGTAGGCATATCTGTTATTAAACAGATGCAGAGACTCCTGTCATGTTAAAATAGAATATTTTTGTATATTCTCAAGCTTGCCTATCCTAACAAATGGATTGAAGGGATAGTGAGGCTTTGCAAGATCAACAGTATTTTCTTACTAAGTGGTAGAATGGAGGAAAGTACCAGGACATCCAGGCTGGAATTTTCTCCGTAGCATTCTTCCTTGAAAATTGTCCCTTGGGATTATTGCTTGCTTTATTCCTTGCATGTGACTCACAATTTTGTTACAGTGAATTGATTCCACTGGAACATTAGGCAGGATGTAAAGTATGGCTAGCAGTAGATATATCTTGGATCTACACTAAATTTGGTCTTTCAAGGATCTTGACCTAATCAGATAATCAGCTAGGCCTATATAATGGAGCCCTATTGTGGAGGAACTGTGGATTTTAACTGGGTGCAGGATGTTGCACTAGTTCTGCTGTACCAGATGACTACACCTGGGAGCCAACCAAGCTGCTGCTGCCTCTACAGCAGCTCTGATGCTGTCTGCCACACAAACTGGTAGGGTTTTACTGCATGTGAAAATGGAGACACAGTGACAGCTGACCTCATCTCGTTGACAATAGTCCAACTTCAGGTCGGACTTTTGAGGGTCCTTCAGACCAAGATTTCTCTGGTTCTCTGAAGCTGGATTCTTTGAGGGTCCCCTGTCAGGGGGAGAGAGGGATGGTAATGGGAAGGCAAGAGATACTGGCTTTGGGTATCCACTCTCTGCTCTTTGGCTGAAGGAGAAAAGTATGTATTTGTTTTCGTGAAGAGTCCAGGGTAACTGGGTACCTGTCTTTTTTCTCCTACTGCTACATATTTAGGCTGATAGTTTCCTTCTTTTACTTGACCATTTACGATGCACTTATTGTGGCTTTTTTAGTTTAAAAGGTGAATTGTGGTGTCTGTTCCTTGGTCATCTCTGCTGATACCAGTATTATAAGCAGTAAGAAGGCTAAGGAGTTATGTTTGACCAGAAGATACTTCGATATTTAAGTTGTGTGTTTGTTTTGTACTGTCTTTCCAATAGTTTATTTCTGATCTCTTCATTCCTCTCACTTGCATATTACCACATGGATCACAGGTACCAGCATTTGCCAGGTTAGTTCAGCACCTGGTGGAGAGCCTTTCTCCATCTGCCCTTGAACCAACAGGGAATGAGTATGGGTTTTCTTTCCTGAAGACAATTTGATACAAATAGTAATTTTTAGTGAATGACTTTTCTTCCCATTAATACTATTACAAGCAGATGAAGTGTCTGGTATCTTGGTAGAAGGCATCCTCATTTGTTTCCGTTATCCTCACTTGTTTCCTTTTTTTGCCTAAAAACCAGTGCATCAACATCACAGTTCTTTAAGAATTTATCAAAAAATGAAAACACAATTACTTTTGAAACTCTCTGAGCTAGAGAATTCCACTTTTATGCTGAAYGCACAGGAGATGAGCAGTATTGTTCTGAGAAAACTGAATAATTTGCTGTGTTGCAGCATAGCTAGTCAGATGATTCTGTAAAGTGGTATTGGGAGTGTGAAAGATTTTGTATCTGTTATATTGGAAGAGTAAAAGCACACTGAATAATTCCTGTGCAGAATACAGAGGAAAAAAGATTCTCTTGTCTGCCTATGGCACTGCCTATGTTATGTGTTCTGTCTGTCTGGTGGTCTGTCTTGGGACCTGTCCTGTTTAACATCTTTACAAATGACCTGGAAGGGATGATGGAGGGTTTGYTCATGCTTTGCAGATAACACCAAACTGGGGGAATCAGTCAATACACTTGAGGGCAGGGCTCAATGAGGAGGAGGCTCTCCTTCATGAGACCTAGAGAAGCTGAAGGAATGAGCCAACAAGGCCCTTGTGAAATTCAGCATGGCCAGATGTGAAGTCCTACACTTGGGAAGGGAGAAGCCCTTGCAGCAATACAGCCTGGGGACTGCCTGGCTGGGGGTAGCTCTACTGAAAAGGCCCTGGGGTCCAGATTGGCCAGCGAGCCAAGCATGGACCAGCAGTGTGCCAGGGTAGCWGTGAAGGCTGGCCACATCCTAGGCTGTATGAACTGGAGAGATGGCAGGTATAAATTGAAGCAAAGAGAGATTCAGACTGGGTGAAAGGAGAAACTTTTGCATACTGAGGACGGCCAAGCAGTGGAAGAGGCTGCCCAGGGAGGTGCAGTGTTGTTCCAGTTAGATTCAAACGTCCAGTTTGGCAAGCCAGCACAAACACACACAAACACTCTTCAGTAGCAAGCAGTTTATTGGTAGATACTTATGAACAGGCTGACCCGATGGTAATCTCAAGAAGGACCACTCCAATGCTTGTCCTGATCGTCTGCATGCTAAGAGGGAGAGGGTCAGCAGGCACAATCCTTGTGGGCGTCCCCGAGGAGGCAACGTGGTCCTCTGTTGTGTAGCAGCCTCTTCTGAAAAATTCTGGTTATTTATGGTTATTTGCGGTAGGCGGGAGCTCTGGCACRCGAGGCCAACAAGTGCAGGGAGTCTAGCCCAGCTCCGCCCTGGTTGCACAACTGGGCTATGATACTGTGCACACGTGCAGACTTATTTCGGGGGCCACATTGACTTTSGTGGTTGCTATTTCATTACTCTTCAACTTCTGGCCTTCATGTTGACTGCTTCTCACGGTTATTTCATGGCTGGAAGCCACAGAATTTATGTGTAACCAACCGCTGTTCTTTCTCACAGATTTCCAAGACCTTGTTAGTTACTTATTTGTATTCTGCTTGACACAGTGGTCTTGTTCTAGACATCAAAAGGTTACAACATGGACCATTCCCACCAGGTTTCATGTAGTACGGATACATTGCTCTAGGCACATACTTTTGGTCACACGCTACACCAAAAGGTTACAACATGGATCATTCCCACCAAGTATCATGTAGTATGGATACAAGTGTCCATCCCTGGAGGTTTTCAAGATGCGACAGGATGAAGCCCTGAACAACCTGGTCTCACATCAGAGCTGGCCCTGTTTTGAACARGAGRCTGGACTACAGACCTCCTGAAGTCCCTTCCACTTGAATGATTCTGTGATGCTACATGGCTCTCTGGCATCTTAGATCCACTGAAGGCTGAAGTGAGTATGTTTCTTGAATAGTGTGAAGTGTGTGGCATAATGATTCATGAGCATGTGAATAGAAGGTTGTGTGGTGGAACTGTGGTTTCTCATCAGGTCCTTTGACTGTTTTTGCATTTTTAAAGTCTTTAAGACATCTAGCTGCACTGGAACACCACCTTTTCAAGCACATAGGACTTAATATTATCAATATAAAACCTTTTAAAGAGACTACAGAAAGCTAGAACTGCAAACCATGGAAAACTTTGGTTTTGGATGCTGAGTAAAAACAATAATAATAGAGCTGGAGGACTTGGTGAAATGTGAAATTATCTAGTACTTCAAGCTTATTTTGAGTAGATTCTTGGGCTAGCTGTTGTTTCATGACTGCATTTTGTTAGCCCTTGAGGGCTGCGGTTGGGGCTGGAATGGAGTCGCAGTTGGAGGCCTGGGATCTGCTCTTCCAATGTGGTCTTGGGCAACTCAGGACATGGTAATGCCTAATTCTTGTTTAAACAAGATAGAATTAAGGATGTGAATATTTTTATGGCAATTATTACTCTCACTGTGCCTTTCGCTCTTGGACTTTTTATCTGACTGTGGGCTCTTTGAGTTGCAGACTTTCTTTCACCATGAGTTTGTAACACTTACCTCTGAGGTGTTTGTCTTGGCAGACTCCCTTGGTACTGTAAGCAATGAGTAAAATAATTTCCCAAGTATGACCAGTTTGGAAGCCATTGAGAAAACTTTTGTATTGTGCAGAGYCTGCTTGTGTAGTGACTTTCACTATGCGCTGGATGCAGATAGGAAACAGGAAAGACAAGAACATCATTAGTATACAGTACTCAGAAAAATGTGTTGAGTGTTTAGGATAAAGTTCCTAGTCTGAAGCCTATCTCTCCATTTGTCCTGAGTGTTTTGTTGAACTGAAAACCAGTCTTTACTAGGAAACCGTAAATATTGGTGTTACAAATATATGAAGGTTTTTCCAAACTTTTCCTTATCTGTCTTAGTGATGTTAATGCATATGCTTAATAGCTGGAGTAGCACAGTTTGTGGTTTGCAGGATCATTTATCTTAGCTTATTCTTCCTGTAGAGTCATGTTGCAGGAGCAAAAATGTTGCTTTTGTTGACTTGCAAGTCATAGCTGTAGTCTCCTTTCCATCTGTGTGAAGCTGGGTTGTTGAGCTCTGTCCTATCAGCTGGGAAAGAAAGTGCCCTTCTCTTACAGCTTGTGTTCGTCTGCCATCACTGCCTTCGGAAGTGAGTCTGTTACTCTGTACTTCTCTTGATGTTTTCAGAAGAACAACCAACAAAAAAAATATTTTCACATTTGGAAAGTAGATTGCTTTTGATGGTTGTTATTTTTAGGTGCCTTCGTAGAGGGGGTGAAGAATATGGGGAAAACAGTAATCTGAAGCAAGTAAAACTGCTCAGACTGTTAGTTAACTAAATGGATTTCATTTAGGTACCTACAGACAGTGTCATATYATGTGAAGGAGGTGGAGGGAAGTCTATGGAGGATATGGAAACCAGCTCAGTTGTAGAAAGCGTTACTATGAGCAGCAGTGGTGACTTTTCTGATATCAAGTGTTGTACTTGATAAAGTTTGCACAATTACATTTGTATATGGGATCAGAGATAAAGTTTATAGGAGGCAATAAACTTAACAGCTGTTTTATCCCTGATTTCTGCATAATGGAGAAAGCAAGGGTTGGACTATGGACTATGAGTTTCTATTCCAGAGTAATACTATTAGCTCTGCCTCTGCCCTGTTGTCTCTTCTTTGGTGGTTTGCTTTGGCTGAACTCCTTACTCAAATGTGCACTTTAAGTAGTGATTCTAGTTTTTGGAGTCGCTTGATTAAAGAGTTCTTATTGGTGTACGACACACACGGAAATCAGCCAGCTTAGGTACAGGTCTCAGACTGAGTTCCTAGTCTGTGAACATGCTGCTCCCTACCTGCTTGTGTCCATCATCTTCTGAGAAAAGAAGCGTAGGAGAATCCTAAGCACKATATAGTAGCGTACTATGTTTCGTGGAGAACTGATAGTAGTAAACTTAGTGCCTTAATGGAGGCAAATTCAGGCCAGAAGTCTCCAATTTTTTCCTCTTCTCATCAGACTTTTTCTTTCCTTATGTTCTCATCAGGCAAATTTGACTCCACATCCTTTTTACAGATGGAAGTTTCCTTGGTGTTCACACTTGGTACTTGGAGAGATATAGTCCTGCTTTATTGCTTCATGGGAAGAAATGCCTTTTTGTACTTTGTGATGGAATTTTAACTGGGCAATTTTGAGAAAGTACTTTATTTTTTTTTCCACTTCTGTCATGCAGAATTTGTGTCTAGAGGGAGGAGTACAGCTTTTCCTAGTTGCTTTTAGGATTCTTTCAGGATGCAGTTACTGCCTGTGATGTTTGAAGCTTCAGCCTGGCTTTTTCCTGTCAAAAGCCTCTGGATATTGAAGGAATTTCTTCACAAGCTCAGGGCAATGCAAGTGTCAAAGGCATGCACAGTTCACACCTTGGAGCACAGAAGCTGTATAGTTTTGGTTTATACTATGGTGGTGCTTAGGAACCCCAGCAAAGGATGGGTGCTTTACAAATTTTGTTTTTTCCTCAGAAATAAAATACACAGTTGAGGGCTTAGGGACCCTCTCTTTACCTGAAAGATTTTCCCATTTGTTAACAAGACTGTGCAAAAGCTAGTGCAAGAGGCAGAAAAATGTGGGCGAAGACTGCCATGTCCCTGAATGGGTGCAGTGTGTTTAACTTGTAGGATTTTGCTGCCAGCCCAGTGCTCTGGCTTACATGCAGGAACTAAGCACAGAGGACAGAACTATAGCAGTCAAGGTACATCTGAGAATAATTAAACATGTAACAAGTAAGGAATCAGGTTTGCTGACCCCTCACTGCCCATCTGTGTGAAGGGGAGTGTTGTTCCATTTTTGGCAGGGAGGGCAAAATGTCAGAAGGGTTTGCTGAGAGATACTTGAAAATATCAGGCATGAGGGAGGGCAATTAAGAAAAAAAGTAGCATTTTGAAAGCTGGGAGATTGCTGCTGGGAGGTCAGTGGAGGGAGTGCAAAGCGCAGCTGACTGGGTCAATATGTCTGCTCAGTGTTGTGCTGGGGGGCTTTTTCAATACTTGGAAACCTGACTTGCACGGAAGTACCTTCAGGAATGTTTCAAAACACCATCCTTGTCCACAATCTCATTTCTGTCTCCTTTCTTCAGCCAGCATTAGTGTTTGTGTGCCCATGTAGTGAAAATTATCTTTATACTCCCTTTTTCCTCCTGTTTATCTGGTTAGTTTTCAGCCACACTGAAACTCTGCTCTGTATCATGATGTGGTTTCTGCAAATGCTTGTGCCAGGAAAAAAAAGGGGGTGAGTGGCAGCATGGGGCAGAGGGAAGTCTGGAATGCCCTTTCGCTGACTGCATGGTTACGCGTCCAATGAAAACAGCCACTACCTCTAGTTTAAGACATTAATTAAAGAAATGAGGACTTACAGGAGAAAGATGAGTCCTGAGGCTGACTTCTAGCTCCACGGCTCTCTGTGTTCTCCTGCCAAACCTGCATCTGGCATTTCTCCCTGGCAGAACTGATTTCTAAGGATTCCTAGTGAAGGATTTCCTAAACAGACATTACACTGATCCCTTGAGCCAAACTGAATGGGRTTGAAACAGGCAAGCAGCTTAATGCTGAAATAAATTTCTGGTCTGGTCCTTTGGTAGCYGTGGGGCTTGAATGGGATCAGTGTGACTGCTAGAAAGAAAACCAGAAAATACTCCCTACTTGGGCACAACGGCTCTTCTTAGCCTCTGTCACTGTTTATGCCATGCAGCTGCAAGTCAGCTCCTGCTCTGTCAGTTGTTATCAGATTAATATCTTGCGGATATTTTCAGTTATTTCAGCAGTGTAACAGAAGTGGTAATCAGTTCTGCTTTGACTGTTTTGCTGCCCATAGCCGATAGACTGTAAGGTAAAGCTGCCAGCACAGGTCATTGCTGGCTAGGGACAGGAACTGCCTCCTCTCCCCAGTGGCATGTGCCAGTGCTGGCATTCAGAGCTGTGCAGTGAGTGGAAGGAGGGAATTGATCCAGCAGATAGCAGCTTGCTTTTTGTGGGATTGAGCTTTCTTGCAGGATTAACATGGGGCATGTAACCATGGCTAAAGAGCTATCTGCTTAGTAACAGCAGATTCTCTCTCATTAATAGCCTTGAAAACTTTTTTTGGGTTACTGTGGTCTGTTGATCTCTTTATTGCTCTTTTTCAAGCTGTTTCTTCCCCTTTTCCCATTCTGCCTTAACACACCCTTCCTCTTTTAACTAAGGCTGGTGCTTGTGTGGGGCTGGCCAGGACAGATGTAGCAGGGTTATGCTAGTTGTCTCAGCACGTCTTAAGGTTTCGCTCACCAAAAATGCAAATTCTTTTTTAACAAAAAAAACCCACTTCTGTAGGAAAAATAAGATTTTTCATGGGAAAACCACTGAGAACAGTATTTCACCCTCCCAAACAAAACAAAACCCCAGTTTTTGATGATAGTTTCTGACTGCCTCATGTCAGATATCATGATATATATTGATTTACACCCACACACCCAAAACTCTTACTCTCACAGTCACTAGATAGACCACTAATGTTGGTAAGCCAGTGTAACCTGCTCTTTGCAACCAACAAGGATTATTGCAACCCATTCTTTAGCTTTAAGGTCTTCCCATTTCTTTAAGTGACAGAGTCTGGATGTTGTGAGTGCCTTGTCTGTCTATTGAGGTATACAAATAATTTTCTTTATTACTCTTGTTGTGTTTTGAATGCGGTTGTTTGATATGATGCCTTTATGTAGATTTGATCAAGTCCTTTTGTCTTTGATCTGCTGTGGATTATTAATTCTCTAATTAATGTAGACTTTGTCTTTTCTCCTGCAGTTTCTAGCAAAATATCTCGGAGCYTTTTGTAAATGTTAAGCAATTAGTAATGCAGTTGCAGATAGGTCAATTCTGTGTGTGGTCTGTTCCTAGAAAAGGGACAAAGACTGCATCAGCATATACTACATTTGGGGCTGGTTTGGATTTACTCAGTGTAACAGCTTTTATTGGAAAATGCCAATTTTTGTAAAACTTGGTCTTTTTATTCCTAGAAAATTTTTTGTTTTGAAGCTTCTTTTTGTAAAAGGCTTTTAGATGTCAGGTAGAAATTGTATGTGTGCATGAGTGTGTGTGTTGCTGTGTGCTAGACAAAGAACTGCGTGAACAGATGGGTGCTGCAGCCTCTTCCCCTCCAGGGAACTGCAGCCAGCCTTCTGATCTGATACTTGCCCACATGCAAGGGAAGACTGCTTCATCAGGAAAGATTGTCTGGTGTAGACACTTCTGATGTGTGAAAGAATGAGGGTTGTGTTCCTGATCTGAAGAGGGTTGGAATGGACTTCACCTGGGACTTTCCATTTCCCAATGATTTTCTGAACTCTTATGATAGCAGCTGTAAGCAGGCAAGGCACTATCTGAAAAAGTGTCGCTGATCTAGGTTTTGGCCTCATGAATATTAAGGAAACTTCTTCTTCTTCTTTTTTTTTTTTTTTTTTTTAATGGGAGCAGGCCAGGAGCTTCCCATGCAGTTTTAGTCATTACATGTTTCTCCTCTCTGCACTGCTTGTACCAAGGAGGATGACAAAGTTATTTGACCAAATCATCTGTAATAAAGTCAAGGATAACAAACCGGACTAATAACTTCCAAAGTCAGAGTTTAATAAGGAGATCAAATTGCCTAATGTAAAAGTTTTGATGAGGCAGTGCTGAGGATCCAGCTCAATGCTGTTTGAATTTGAAAGAAAGCCCTGTACCCCAAACCTGCGATTAGCGTTATGACAGCTGCTGCTTTCTGTGGGGTGAGACTCAGTCCTGCAGTCAGAAATAACTAGAGCTAAAATTAAATAGCATTTACCATCTGTTTTTGTAAGAAGCAGAGGCTTGTGGTCACTTTATATATATATATATATAAAACAAGACAGTGAATGGTAGAGGCTTAAGAGGTGAACAGTGCTGTGTCCTTAATAAGTTTGTGCTTTCTTAAGATTACACTGAAATTATTAAGGATGAATGTTGAAAAGATTTGATTATTGATGTCAGCTGGTTCCTTTTTATAAATAAGAGATTTTTACTGTGTTCCTGCTGACTGTTGAGGTCCTTTCCTGGCTTATGAGAAAGCSTTGGCAACCTTCGGTGTTTCCAGCTTTCTACAGCTCATTGCTCCTGTTCTGTGCAGTTTGCATGAAACCCCTTGTAGAGGCAGCCTGCCTGGCTTACAGATGAAGCRGGGTATAGCATGCGTGTATATGACCTGCTTATTATATTAATTTGTTTGAAAGGCCAGTGTAACTTCCAACGTGGCTAAATCATGTCAGCTGCTGATACTGCCAGGAKGTTGTTGAAACATTAGAGGGCTGCCAGGAGCCCTTGCTGCTTCCTGGGCATCAGCAGAGAAGTGACCCTTCACTTGAGATTTTGAATTTCTGCTTTAGGGAAATAATCAGGGTTTTTACTGAATGCCTTGGCCGCTGGCCTGTCCTTTGTTGCAGTTGGATTTTGGTAGCATTGGCTGATGTGCTGCTCAAGTGATTTGGAGGGCTAATGTGACCCCTTATCTGAGGCTCAGCTCAGAGAGATGATCTCAGACTGGGAGGGGTGGAGGCGGGTAGCRGGCTCCAAGGGGGAAACAGTACCTAAAGTGGTCAGAGGTCTTTCCAATGCATCCTTGTCCTATATCATTTAGTTGAATCATTTAGACCGTCTGCAAACTTTACCTTAATTCAGGCATAAACATTTCACAGAGTCCCTATAGTGTGTCGAGGTGGGGGCAAACGCTGTTTGTGGGCAGGAGAGCATTTCCCGTCTCCCCTCTGGGATTTGGGCTGCTCGTACGAGTTTTGCTGGCACATCTGAGGGAGGTCTGCCATGATGCGAGTGTGCCAGCAGGAGCAGGCAAACCAGCCTGGGGATAGGTGTGCAGGAAAGGTTTGCTAGGAACCAGGCTGGACTGAGTGATTACTCCCTGGCCTGCACTCAATTTTGTACCTCTTCTTGTCTTCCCTGCACTGCAGGCTTCTGCTGACTGATCCATGGAATGAAATTATCTGGCGCTAGAGAAAGATGTTTTGCACAGATCTCATTTAGAGAGCAGGCAAACAGTTTCAGCAGCATTGCCCAGGAAGATGTTCCTTGTGGGTGAAGGGAAAATAGAAGGAAGAGAGCCTGCAAGTGGGCAGGTGGAAGGCAGGCTAGGATTAGTAATATACCCCCTGTGGGATGCACCATGACCATAAGGTGTTGTGCAAGCTTAGCTCTGTTGTAGCAGTAAAATATCCCCGTGCATGAGTGGCTTATTTCACATAAGGGTCTGGAATAAACCTTACACCAAAGTCACTGTTGCTTGTATTAAGTCAGGGCTTGGTCAGGGACRGTTGGGGTTTGCTAGTTTAGTTATATCCGTAATCTTCTTAAGTGTATTTGGTTTTGAAAAAGTGTGATCTGAAGGACAGAAGGACAGCTTTATTGTGACTTTGTAGACTTTTTAATAAAACATTTATCAGGCTCTTTCCACCAGCATACCTGTTGCTCTGTGCTGACTGATTTGTTTTTATTGCAGTCTCCCTGCGTTGGTTTGCGGGTTCTGGCTTTTGTCCCCAGGTCGTGGGTCAGCTTCCTGTTCCTGCTCCTGTTCCTCTGTCTGCTTAACTGTGATAAGTGAACATGAGGGCAGTGAGCAGGGAAAAACCCCTCACCACTTGCTCAAACACAGTGTGAAGAGCTTCTGGAGTTCAGCAGGCATTGGGAGAACCCTGGCAAATGTATATGCCTGGGAGCAATTGCTTGGGAACTGTGGATGATTGTGGAAACAYTTTGTCATTTCCTTTCTAACTCATGGGACTATTTTCAGGACCTATGGAGTGTATATTTTTTACTAACTGTCTGAAAACCTGTGGTAGGCCTAGCAGCACAGGCAAATGGAGGACGATGAAATAAGAACGTTTAGGTTGAGGGGAATGTGCTTATCTGCACGCTGATTGTTGCTTTGTGAACCTGCATGTTCTTCTGACAAGCTGCTGGAGTGGAAAATCTGCCAGTGCTTTGGCCAGAGGCTGAAGATGACTTTCACAGGGAACTCCCTGCCTGTGAAATGTTTGTATCAGTTCTTGCCCTTTAGCAGGCGGCAGCAGGCCGAGCGAGGTGCTTAGTGAGCAACAGAAGAAACAATGATATGGACTCCTGGCTAGGGTTATCCTTTGGATTTCCAACTAACCATGCAAAGTGCTTGTTCTCTTCTGCAGCCCCCACCCCCACACAGCAGCTGGGAGACTCTCTTACTGCCTCCTCCAATGTCACGGTGCCCAAATTAACATAGGTTTGGCTGTCTCCAAGTGTCAGTCCCTTGTCCAGTTGCCACTGCTCCTTGTGCACTCGGACCGCTGGTGCTGCTGGACTGTGGATGAGTGTGACAGAGCTCTGCRTGCCGAACAGCCCAGAATGGCAGGGCTCCTCTGCAGAAAGCGCAGAAAAGCAGGTACGAAAGCTTACGTTTGCAGCAAGAGTGCGTTGCTGAGCTGTTGGCATCGGACTTGGGGTTTCTGTAATGAGGGCTCGCTCTGGGCAGCAGGCTCTGGGAGGCCTCCTACTGAAGCAGCAGTGCTTTGCCTTTAGCAAGCAATTAGACAGTGTTTTTGATCCTGTGGAATGGGGCCAGCCACATTGCACTTGGAGACCAAATGTAAGGGTCTTACGTGGCTGCTCTTGCGATGAGGCACTAATGAGAGAGGGGGGCTTAATGCACAAATTCATATGAATGTTTTCTTTCAGTTTAGAGATTACTCAGAAAGATGTTGGTGTTAGGACAATGAAGACTATTTTGATACTTAAAAAAATGAAGGAATGTATTGTGTTGACTGAACTTTAGGAACTGAATTTAGCCACATTTGAGTGGTCTGTCTTAAAATGTACAGAGTATCTTGTTTAGATGATGTACGCTGAAGACAGTATTGTGCATTCACTGCCCCGTGGACCTTAGCAGCTCTCTTTTGCATCTGCAAAACATTCAGTATAGCAGTGCCCTGAACATGCTGAACACTTGGCTGTCCCAGAATTGTACAAATGCTGTAACAAAGGGAGTAAAATCAAGGAGGAAGACTAGTACTTTCAAAAGGAGTGCAGTTTAGATGGAATTTGGGCAACAGTAGTCCTAACAGCATTTTAAACRTCTATACCTGTAATGTCCACTTTCCACACAATTTTATTTGTGCCTTGTTATGACTGTATTCCTGTTGGCATCATAGTGCAGGAGCTGCTTGAGTGAGAAAGCTCCAGTTGGCACCATGCAAATAGCCTGGGTAAAGCATGCTGTGAGAGCTGTTTTGGTCTGTTGCATGAGGCCTCTTAGCTCCCTTTCGTTTGGAAATTGTTCCAAAAAATAAGAATAGATGCAGAAAAGGGACAACTAAGAGTTTCTTTAAAAATGATATCTGTTCAAGAGGTTAAATCTCAGACTGTAGATGCTATGTGTTGTATTCAATTGAGAATGCTATTCTGTTCCCTTCCCACAGAAGGTGTGTAATACAGAAAGCAAGCTGTGCTGATACCGCCGTACTCCTTCCCGCAGGTTCTGTGCCGTATTAACTCCAACCAGCCACTCTGACGTGGTTCGTAAGACATAAGGTCTTAATCTGTGAGACTAGTGTTCATTGATTGCAAAAGAACAGCATTTCACAACTGAAGATTTTAGTTGTGCATGATATCATGCGGTAAATCTTGGAGCTGCCATTAAGAAGTGTGGTAATTTGCTTTCAGCGTCTTTTCATGTATCTACGAGAGAGGGAGTCAAGATTGTAGTGTGTTGTTATTCCCTTTCCTCCTCCCAGGCAGCAGGATCTCTTTTTTTACCCCCTCTGCGGGG
>NW_028187100.1:2037319-2044605 GCF_003343005.1 Rhea americana
TATATATATATATATATATATATTTTTTTTTTTTTCCAACAGGAAAGGGGAATAGTGACTGTTCTTGAAGGAAGTGCCTGTTGGGATACTGTGACTCTTAGATAACTGTTCCTCGTTTTCTTCTCCCAGAGAAGCTTGCCTTACAGATTTTCTAGTTATTCATCTGGAAATCCTTGCTTTCCTCCCAAAAGAGTACAGGAGTACAGGACTTCAACCCCCTTCCTCACCTCCCTCCTGCCCCCACAGAGGACCAAAATACCACAAATGCCACCACAAAAGATCTTATCCCATGTACAGCACTGTCACTGAATGGATGGGAGTTATTACAGTATCTTGGTATCTCCTATTTCAAATGTGTGTATTTCAATATTGTGACTTGCAACAAGTAATTGTCACCTGAGTTTAAAGAATGTAAAAACATTATAGCATTGTTAGCGCTTTTCTTACTGGCAAGTTCTGCAGAGATACTAAAAAATTAATCAGCGGTTTTCCTCAAATTCAGTTCTTTCTGTGTTGTGGGAGGTATGGAAGTATGTTAATATGTATTTTACTGATGCGAGGTATTTGACAGACTTCCCCAAATCAGAGTTGTAGGTTTGGAATAAGAGCTTGAAATCACAGATTTGTTTTCAGCTGACCATACTGTATCTATTTTTTTTAGCCAGCAGCAGTGCTAGAATTAAATACATTTTCATCTTGACTTGGCAAGTTTCCCTAGGGTTCTTTGAGACTTTTTAATAATAGCAAGCAATCTAAACAATAGCAAGTCAACAGCAAACAGTAGTTGCTGGTGTTCTGCAGTTGGAAAAGATGATGATCAGTGGTGGTGGAGCTGTCAGAAAAGAAGTTTGGTTGTASAGTTTGCTGTCTGCTGTCTGCCCCTGCTTGCATCCTGCAGGAAGGGCTCACACCCATTTCTTATGGAGAAACAAGCACTCTCAGATTGCTCTTACCGCAGATTTGAGTCTCTTGCAAAGTATTCTCATGTGGTAGTCTGATGACTTTAGTTTAACAAAGTATAAAAGGATGTTATTTTCCGCTGCAGCTGCAGTTCCTAATTCTATTAACTCTGGGCCTATTTTCAAATGTGCCTACCAGATGTTTTCTTTTATTACGAATGCCCTCTTTTACCTTACGTATCTTGCAAAGTTTGCATTTATTACACTATGTCTACTTTTTTTTCTTTTTAGTGAGTGACTTGCAAGAAGAGGGTAAAAATGCTATCAATGCACCAATGAACCCAAGCACCGTGGACATTCATCCAGAAGATACACTACTAGGTACAGTATTCATGCTACAGGCCTAGACTTACTGGGTATTAGTGAGGGCGATCATTATGGTCCTATACCTGTTGCTTTRTTGTTGAGTATAGATTGCTTAGTTGAAACTGAGAGAATTGAGTGTGGGCTGTTGCATGGCAGATGTAGAAGAGACGGGCTAAAAAGGAATTTAAAGAGCAACATGCCAGCTGTGCTCTTAAGTAGATCATAGGAAAATTGAGTTGTCCAATGAAGTGGTAGAGCAGTTGAATTCCTCTGTAGTTATTGTGAAAGGAAATAAAAAGTTGAGATCTGTGAAAAATCAGATGGAAAATAATACTGAATTTGTCTGCTTACATTTACTTCACTACCATTAACCCATTGTCCAAGTGCATCTCAGTCTTTATTTATCCTCACAGATGTCCTCCTATGGTAAGGAATTGGTATCTTCTCCATATATTAATAGGGAACTGAGGTGCAGAAGGATGAACCCACAGCAATGCTGTAGCAGAAAGGTGTGATATGGTTCCTAGGCTCTCTTGGAACCCTTAAACCACCACATCTCACCATATATACTACAGTGCTGTTAAATAGTGGATACCATATTCTGCCTTTGGTTATTGCTGCCACTTTGCAAATTGACTGTACAGCAAAATGGGATCTGATACTGAATGAACAGATGAGCATTTAGGCTCGGGAAACAGTAATTAAATGTTAGGAGGACAGAAATTTGTAAGGCAATGAATAAGTATTCATAGAAAGGAGGTAAATTTTCAAAACATTTTTCCCTTGTGTATCAAATCTTGTTCAGAGTTTCAGTTTGCAGGGTTTTGGGTGTGTATTGTGTATCACTTCCTTACAGCTAGACTGCCTGACTCATTCCAAGAAGCAATGAGGAAGTAAAGGAAAGGAGAGAAAAAAAAGAGAATAATAATAATTCATGTTTCTTCCTAGGTTTGTGKAAATTTGTCAAGTGTGTTCAGATAGCAGAGACTTACTCTATAAACAGATTAGAGACCCTGGGAAATACCTATCCAAATGTCTGGGAAAGATGTAACACAACTCAGATGGTATAGTCGGTCTTGTACCTACGATGTGTGAATCTCAAGTTTCCCATCTGACAGCAGTGATGTCCAGCACAGTAATAGTGAGTCAACATAGTTTGATCATTGTGCAGATTTTAAAGGGTTCCTTTATGCCAGGTGACTGTGGCATGACCTGTGGTCATATCAAAACTTCTCCTTTGTTGTCATGCTGGAAGGAATGTCAACATCCAGCAATACAGTACCACCAAGAAATGCTTAGTGTAACTTGAAAGCCACAAATGGTATAACTGCATCRGTGTAGCAATCCACTTGGTCTAATTAGCTTTTCTGAGAAGTGGGTCCAAGCATAATGCTGCRATTTGGCTATGATATTTCCAGGATTGAAGCTGGTGCCCTCAGTTCATCAGAATTAGGATTGCCAGCATATTCAGACCTCACTTTGGTATTTGAATGTGGTGCTGCTTTTGGGAAGGATAAATGTGTCTGGTTTCCACTCGTGTACTTGAGAGAAACACACACAGGCTGGGCTGCCTGGGTGAACTGCTTGGGATACACTGACTTTATCAGRGTTCAAAGATGTCTTCCACATGAAGTTCAGGCAAGCAAATACTTGTATGAGATCTCTTTTTTGTGGGAGATTGGCCATTGACTTCAAATAAACATCTTTTCCATATTGCCATCTAGACTCAGCTAAAGATAAGGTTTCTGCAAATGCTTATTTTAGCTGAAGATAAGTGGATCTCCTCAAATAGCTGTGACACCATCACCTATTCTTGTGTTCCTGTTGTGTAGTAGCCGAACTAACTTAGATCACAGCTTGTCACAGCTATTACAAATCTAACTTAGACCACAGCTATCACTTAGCTACTAAAGGAACTAAAATGAAGGGTGCAGGAAGAGGCCTACTCCTTGAAAGCATGTGCCAGAATTTAAAATACCAGACTTGGTCCAGCTGCTTCTTAAATATTGCTGTCCTTATCTCTGGTAGAATTTAAACATGTTTTTGATRCGTGTGTCCATGTGCACTATTATGGTAAAGATAATCTTGCCAAACTTTGTTTAGTTGTTAACCTGGCTGAGCTAAAGTTCACTACTGATATTTCTGTATCAAATCATCCTTTGTAATAATTAGTCTCTACATTTATGCCTCCTGTATTTGTCCTGCTCGCTATTGGAGAATATTTCTCACATCTTTCCATCCCACAGCAATAGAAAAAATAGAGGACTACCCCTGAGAAATCTCCTTTGTGTCCTTCCCCCAAGCCCAAGTACAAATGATGTAAATTGGGCTCATTTTCACTGAAAGTTAACCACAGGATAAGCAATTCATGCCTTCTGAGCAGCATGCTTGTGACCCTGCAACTTGCTGAATTTCAGAGAACAGGAGAATAGAGGCACAAACCATCACCCTAAGCCTCAGCTATTGCACTGAGCATAGTGCCATAAGCTTGCTAAACTCAAGATGGTATAATTTGGGAAGGGTGGTTTCAAATATGAATTAAATACAAATTGAAGGCAGGGAAAATTAATTGACTACAGCCTTTGGTGTGGTAATATTGATATGCACCACTTAGGATGGTGATTTTTCTTGTGTATTCTGCATACAGACAGTCTGAGCTGAGGAAGGTCAGTGGAGACAATCTTATTTTAGGGAAGTTCTCTGAAAAAAAATGCCTAACACTTTGATCATTGGATATTCCCTTGCTAGGGTGATGACTAGGCACTGTCATTTCTTAATCAGCTGCCAGCCCACTTCATGAATAATTATTGTTGCATTATTCTCAACAGTGTACATTTGCAGTGGATCTAATTAAAGTTTTCCGTTTTACTTCGACAGAGGAGAATGAGGAACGCACCATGATTGATCCTAACTCAAAAGAAGACCCCAAGTTCAAAGAACTGATCAAGGTAGGAAATCAGTATTTTATCCATCTTAAAAATTTTTATACGGTGAGCTAGAGTTATTTACAAGCTGTTTAGGAAGAGTACAGTTGAGGAATAACAGCTTATTACTGAAGTATATCTGTGAAAACTGAGGTCACCAACATGGATGGTACTGGTAAGGCTAAAAGCAACCAAGAAAGAAAAAAAAATAAAAGGTTTAAAGAATGTCAGAGTGCCTATGTTAGTTAGGGAGTGAAGCTCCGTGATCACTTTGATAATCACGGGATATAAATGGTGGATCAATGCTTAGCTTGAATCTAGCTGCACGTACATTCTTCTCRGTGACACACAAATCCGAGCTCCCTGTCACAGCAAGAACAGGGAAGGAATCTTGGAAAGCAGCAATGAGATTTCAGGAAAAGAAAGAGTAGGACTGAAATAAGAAAGGGCATGGTAGAGGAGAATTAAAGGGAGACTCTGACGTTATAGGAAGGTAGGAAATGAGATTCTTCTTGCCCTATATTCTGTTGTTGCTTAAGAAGAGAAGAAAAAAGAATGCTCTCAGTCATGAGAGCAGGCAGACTAGGCTCATCTGCCCTCAACTCTTATATTAAATGGCATCATGGTCTTTCAGAGCATGGACAGAGACTGACAGAAGAGTAAGCTGATCAACTGCTTTAGCTAATCAAATTCATTTCCAGCCCATTCTGTATGTCAAGGAAAAGATTAGGTTAACCAATGATTTTCTACCTCACAAGAACTTGCTAACTCATGACTTGGCAGTTCAGTTGCTCAGAAGTTCTTAAATATGAGTTTGTTCTGATTATCTTCCACACGGTTCTCATCATTTTTACTGTGGCAGTGAATAATTTAGCATTTGTAAAAAAGAGCCTGTGCTGCTCTTGAACTTCTTTAAATTATTGGTCTTAATGGCTTCTTGGAGCAGAATGTTCAATGGGCATTTTAGTCCTGTTGGTCAGGATGTGGAAAACAGATTTGTTTTGTTTTCAGTGCCTCTGCCTCCCACGTTTCATTTTCTTTGGTTAACCTTTTGTACATGTCTTGTATGACTGGGAGGTTGAAAGCTTTTAGTTTACCTGTATGCTAGGAAATGGGCCAGATTGTCCGGAATCTGTATTATAACTGGAGACACCTGCCTAAGGTGTTGGGGATGATGATGTTCCTAGCTATGCTGACATGAGATGTGGCTTTGAGCCTCAGGAGTACACACAGTTTGTGCTGTGTATGATGAAGGGTTTGATCCTGAGAGACTAGTATTTAGGAGAACCATTTCTATGTGGTTAAGTGGTTGAGGTTAACATAAAATAATTCGAGCTGGAAGAGAAGTGCTGGCAGTTTTGAATAAATACAGCCGCTTTCCAAAAAACTTTTTGTACTTGTCTTTTATTTCCTACTACATTTCCTTTGGATGAAGAATTTTTTAAAAAATCATTTTTGTTAGAAACYGCAAGGTAGCTATGATTAGGTTGGTCTGAACACTTTGGATGATGTATATTCACTCCAAGTAGGGGGGTGGGCTGCTGCACATTGCTTTCAGGAAACCTTGTGCACCCTATGTGTGAACACATACCTCAGCACTTGGTATATCTTAAAAACAAGCCAACAGATCTGTTATTAACACTGCAGTAGTATGGTTAGGATTATAAAACCACATCAAACCCAGTTTAGCGAGGAGCTGTGCTTAAGTTTTTCTTATCATAATTCACCTGGACTATATCGTGATTTTAAATTAGGTGAATTGCACGTTCTTTCTTTGTTAATACCCAAATTTCTTATTTCTCTGAAAAGATACAGTGGCCTTGCATTACTCCTTCAAAACATACTGTGGTTTGTTTTCAGAGATATTACGATGAATAATTCAGTTGAACCAAAGTGGTTGCAATGAAGGAGCCCAATGCACTCTCTGATGCAGGAGGTGGAATATCAAGATTGCATTTCCTTTGTTGCATTGAAAGTTTTGCTCTTGAATTTAATGAGTTGTAGAGTCTTCCAGGGATATCATAGTCTAGAAAGGTTGTATTTTTTGATTTTAAAACCCTGAAAACCTTTGGAGGGAATGAAAATCAGTCACACAGCAACACTGATTTGAGTGCTTACACTGCATTGCAGAATCAGGCTCTGGTTCACTCTGCCAGTTCACACTTACGTGAAGAGAGTAATGTATTAGCAATTAAACTGGAGCAGCCAGTGCAAGAAACATCTAACTGGGAATTATTTCCTTAGAGTTGTCATCCAGGGACAGAGAGAGATCCTGTAGAGTGTCCACTTGAAAATGGTCTAATTTAGGTAATTGCTAAACATTTGCATGCCTCTAATCAGGTGAGAGTTTTCAGAGAGATTTAGCAGGAGAGACATTTAACATTATGTTGGTGTGAATCTGTAAATTGGGGAGAGGTTTGAAATATATTGGCAAAAACACTTTTTGCCATGGAATTTGTATAACTCGGCAGGGGGGGAACAATTTATTGCTTGTTTTGTGTTCTTCAGTGGTTAATCAACTTTTCTAAGAGTCCCAGTGTTGCAAGAGAACTGGCCATGTTAYGTGTTGTGCAATGGCAGCCAGAAGAAAGGGCTGCCTTCTCCAGAGAGCTTGAAATCAAAGGTTTTTATAGTTCAGAACAGTTCTGTGTTTTGTCTCCTCAAGGATGAATGTGTCAGTAGGAGCAATAGTGTCTGGTGCCTTTTAAAATTTGGCAGTATAGCTTAGTTTCACTGGTGCCAGCCCAAATTTCTTTCAACACCAGAGGTGGTAGAAGTGCTAGTGGTTTGCCAGCACTGATTCTGAGCATTTCAGTTCTCCTGTCATTCACTTGCAGTCGGGGTAAATGGAGACGTGGTGAAAAAGGAAGCAAAGGTATCTGTTGCTGRTACTGCTTTAGTATCTCTTTGTCTCCACAAAATATTGTTTTAATTCCTGCTTGTCTGATGCCAGAAGAATTGCATGCATAGTAGATGCGCAAACTTGTTGATCAGTGCAAGCTTTTGTGAGCATTTGGAAGTGATTAGGACAGGGCTGTTGTAGCTCTGGAAGGCAGACTGTATAATGGTGTGGTAATGCAGAAAGACACCCCCCCCC
>NW_028187100.1:2044617-2125520 GCF_003343005.1 Rhea americana
GGAAGAAGAAAAAAAGAAGGGGGGAAAAATAAAAAAAGAAACAAACCATTTCTTAGTCTGTCTAAAGCAAATACACAGTGAATCTCCCTCACTGAAGGCTGGTCAGTTGAGGATGCTGAAATAGATGCTTTAAATGTTCTTGCACATATGAAAATGATCCGGAACTAGAACTATGACTTAACAGGTATTGTTTATTATCATCATAGTCTGCTCTTAAAAAACAAAAGATCTCTGTTTGCAGGCTGGCAGAGCTTTGTGCATAGTCAAAAGATTTTAGGTCTGATACGATTTTTTTTATATGAATTTCCGTGTTCAACCCTGAAGTCAGTAAAGCTTTCAGATTTTTAGTTTTTTATTGCCTAATTCTTCCAGCTCCTACAGGATAAAAAAAGGAGTTATTAAAATCAAGGTTTTCTTTGTTTGCTGTTTTTAGTAACTGGATTTCCTGTTTTCCCATTGTGTCAGATGCACTGGTATATTTTGTTTTGTTTTTCATTTTATTCATTATTATGTAGCAGTGATCATGGAGTTCTTACGCCCTTGAACTCTACAGATTAACTCTGCAAGTGCCTCATCGCCATGGGAGCAGTCAGCCTAGAGAACAGAAATGCTTCATGTATGAAGCTGGTGTAGTTTGGTACGAAACCCCATCTTACATGAACTAAAAAACAAGTGAACAAGGCAAACGATTTTTTTCCTTCTAGATTTCTTGCAGTGTTTTATTTCAGCTGTCACCCTCATGGCAAATTTCAATTTTCAGGCCAGTGTTTAGTAATGCAGCATGGCTCATTGAATCAGACATGTGTGTTTGCCCTAAAAATGGTATTATAAATGTATGTATCAGAATTTAAAGCACTGCTGGAAATTTTGTAATGACGAACATATGCGTCTGAGTGTTTGATGCAATTCAAGAACGTTTTCTGTGAGTGTGGATGTTCACGGAAGGGCAAGTATGGTACTGAGGACATGGGGATATTATAATAAAGTTTTAAAATCACTGTTTATTCCCTAACCTATAGAAGGTTTTCTAGAAGGCTTTCTGTAAAGTTATGATCCAGCAAGATACCATAACAAACACTGTGAGTCTCCAAGTGCTGAACAAGAAGAGAGACTGAGGATGTGTTAGAGATATTTGCTGGATGTGGGATCATTAAGGACATGTGAGRCATTACTCTGGCTTCGCTGGCTGTGGTGCAGGAGGAGAAGTATAGTGGTGGTGCTGGGGGGAAGGTTGCTGCAGGGAAGTTTTTCCTCACTCCTGCAGGCTGTCTCTTGCACCATTTTTTTATGCACCAAACATTGCTCAGGCTTAAAAGTTAGCATTGAACAGCAGATGTGTAAAGTACAGGCACAGAAGTGAAGGAATGGGGTAGAGCAGTGTGGGATTTGACAGGTTCAGATTAAGCATATTTTCATGCRTGGGAACAACTCTGTGACTGCAATTTATGTCTGCTTTCCTCTAGGTACTCTTTGCCTGTATCAAGGTGTTTAACTTTTTAGGTTAAACTCAGGTTTTTGAATATTTTGTGCTTCTGTCTTTGCATAAGGGAGCAACTATGAAGAACTAGAGAGCTGACTTTCCATGAGAAAAGAGTCAAAGTATTTCTGTGTGTTAGTCATTTAAATAAGCCCAAATTGTGTTGCTTTTTTTCCCCTTGCAAAAGTTAAACAAATTAAAAAGGAATGTTGACTCCTACATTAAAAAGCTACTTTCAGGTTTTTATTTATAATCCAGTGGCATTTTGTAGATTCAGACTTCAATACCATTCAGCACTAGAAAGMGGAAATAAAATATTAATTACAGGTTTCAAAAGACTAGTATTTGAATCTTCCCTTAACAAAGCTACTGAGCACTTCTGGAAATCTGGCTGCTTCATGTAAGGACTTAAATGGGATCTGATTTCAAATGATAATTTCAGCTGCACTTGATGTTTTTTTGAAAGTCGTCAACTATAAATCTCATAGATGACTCAAGTCTTCTATGTCTTTGATTTCTTCGGTTGTTCTCTGTCGATGTCTGTATGTATCAAGCTCATATTGTTTGGGAACTTTACAGTTGCCTTATTAACAGGCTGCAAAAATCTGTTTTTAGATGACCTGGGACAAAAAAGTGTCTAATTATTGAGAAGCTGCTTTTCTGTAGCACTGTTGAATAGTCTTTGAGACCAAAGATGGTATCTCTCTTCCTGCTGTCTTTCAGCTGTGGCAATCTTTAACTAGCTTTAAAAACTTGCTGTAACATCTTCCTCCAGCCCTTTACCATAAACGTCCCTCTGTGCCCTGAAAAAGACTGAAAAGAGACAAGTGCATTTAGGGAGTTTTTTCTCCAAATGTGGTCATGGCTTCCCATCTGTGGAGTAGAGCCTTGCCAACTGTTTTGTTGATGCTGCATCTTCTACTGAGCCTTTGCTGGTTATAATTTCTGATAGGCTAATTTTGGTTGATGATTTCAAACAAAACCAAGGGGTTTGGCACCCTATTCCTGATGGTAGCTAGCGTGTTATGATCCTTGGAAAATCCCAAGGAAAAGGACTGAGCAGAGAGAGTTAACATGATCCAGAGATTGCTGAAGGGGTCCTGAGAGCTACTAGAGGATAAAATGCAGAAGGAGCAGTCCTTTTGGCATTTTTCTCTCCCTACATTTGATCTATATCAGGCGTGTGACGCAGGAGCAAGATTGTTTCTAGGGCGTGTTGGAGCAGGTGCTGGGAGGCAGGTGGCCCACCATTTCTCTCTTGACCACAGGCTGAAGTAGGAGGAAGACCATTCCTGCCATGGCAGGGCGTTGCGCTGCCCCTCTCAACCCAGGACCTCAAATGTTAGGTCAGCTGGCGGGTCCACAGGCTACATCTGTCCCGGGCTGCTGGAGCAGGGGAGGTACAATGGGCAAATTGTTGTCAGTGCAAGCTGGGAAGGTGCTGCAGCAGGGAAGCATGAGGTGGGAGAAGGAGGAGGAGAAACTGGATGATTCTCCTGTGTAACAAGTGATATAGGATGAATGTGAAAGCAAGAGAGAGCCTGGGGCTTTGTTGTATGTGTTGGGGCAGTGGTAGCTGTAATCATCCAGAGGAGGCCATCAGATACAAGGAATGGTCCAACTGATAGCCACGGTTCTTGTAAGGTCGCAGAGGAGAAGTGGAGTGTGATTGAAATGATACAGAGCACATACTCAGGTCTCTACATCTGTTTTTTAACATCATCTCTACTTTCCCYTTACCTCCTTTAGAGAAGACCACTACTGATGTGTTGCTGATGCTACCTTGTGAATAACTCATCAAAAAAGTTTTTTCTTCTCAGCTGCCTAGAGGGAAGAAAAATCTCATAATAAAAATGACTCCTTTAAGGAGCTTCCTTTCAGTACAAAATGATTTATATGTGTGTGCATTGAATCTGATCTTTACTCTCTCCAAATTGGCTGGTTGCCATTATCTCTCAGCTAAAATTTGCCACTCATATGCTATTTTTAGAGCTGAATTTTAGCCCTGCTCATTTTCAGAGTGCTTTGGAGGTACTGGAGATGGAGATTAGAGGTACATGAAGCATGAGCATTCCAGTTTTGAACTGTAAACTTCACTGTGGAAATTAAGCCTAGCAAAACTTTCTTGAGGTTGATAGATTCAATGAAACTGGGTAGCTAGGCAGAATTAGTTAAATGTCATTGTGAACAGCATATTTAAGTGTTCATGTTTATTACAATTGCCAAAGCATGTGTTTTCCAGTGGAARGCTATACTTGTTTTTGTTTCATAATTTCTTCAATATTAAAAAAAAAAGTTGTTAGTCATCATGACTGCCAAGTAGAGGCAGAAATATGGGGTGTAATCAGGAAGTGAATCTAAAGAATCCACAATTTTATGTGAAGTAAATTAAAAACCTTGTGATTTTAAATTCAGACTTTCTACTTCTAGTGSCTCTAGTTAATGGATTTTGCATGTTGCTGACTGGCAGTTCTGTACTCCTCTTTTCTAACATGGGATTTAGCAGAAGAACATTAAATCTCTTCCCACATAATTATATTATTTTTGCAAAAATCCTTTAATTTTCCAAATATTAAATTGGGGGAAAATACTACTGCCAACTTCAAACTGTCAACACTGTTTTTCCTGTAACTATTTGGAAATTGTTATCTTTGGCACCTGAAAAATGTAATCGGTTCATTTTCTTTTTAAAGATTCTTTATGCTTACTCCTGTTTTGCAGGCAACTGAATGATTTTTTTTAATTATGGTAATCAGTATATGGGGACTATCATATATATTGCAGGATAGCTGTTAGGTCCRGTTGACCAAAAATTTAATTCCAGACGCCTCTATTTTGCAATAGCTCTAACGCAAAATGCCTTGTCTTATGGCTAAATGGCAGGGATACATCTCATGGATCTATTTAGCTCATGTTAATAGGAGCAGATACTTTTTTCTCTCTGAAATACTTCCATCTGGCCCACCATTCAGTGTCTGTGCAGAATAGAAATTCGTGGAGGGAAAGCTGGGAGTCTCCATGTCAGCTAAGTTTCAAGGGATTGTTGTCCTCTACTTGTAGGTCTGCAGGTAAGACATGATATTTGGAGCCCAGGCTAAATAGATACTAGCAAGGAATATTGTTGCAGAGCCACTAGCTGCTACTTGCTTTAGAACTGGTGCAATAAAGAAACATTTTAATGAGGAAAAATAGAGGGCCACTAAACTTCCAGCTCTTCCAAGACCTGAATTAAAAGTAACAAAAGCAGAAGCATCTTTTCACCATTATTTCTCTGTGATTTGGAAACAGGGTAAGCCTTGCTTTGTTCCTGATTATTGCCTGGGATAGAAGGAAYATATTTCAGTGGTTTTTAGTCATTTGTCTCCCATTTCTGTATTTCAGGTTCTAATTGATTGGATAAATGATGTGCTGGTGGAGGAGAGGATCATTGTCAAACAGCTTGAAGAAGACCTTTATGATGGACAGGTGCTGCAGAAGCTGCTGGGTGAGTTCACATGAGAGARGAAAGCCCCAAGGACTAGAAGGGGCACAAAATTAATCCTCTCCAAAGCTGTAGATGACAGGAAGTCTGTGCAGTAACTCACCATCTCACCAGAGGTGCAGATTGTTTTGCTGATAGCTAGTGTCACCTTCTCCATGTTCTCACAGGGTGTTTTAAAAGGGGAGGAAATCAAGATGATTTTTARATATCTGATTTGTGGACTAAGAAGAGCCAGACAACTGTAATGTGGAAGAGAAAATGTGAAGAGATGAATGTTTATGATGTAGGGGGGGGATCAAGCAGAAGCTATATGGTCCAAAATTGTGTCTGTGGAGTTCACTCCTGAAAGCTTTTGGGATGAGAACTTTTTTGAGATCATAATAGAATTATTTTTAGAAAAACTTTGGACAAACAGAGTGCATGACAACAGACGTGCTCCTAATGCATTCTTATGCGTGTCAGGAGGAATGATGCATAAAGGGTTATACTCAGTAAAGCAGTTGTGATTTGGCAACTCCCTTGCCTTTGCAATCCAGTGTTCACTCAGGAAGCATGATGGAAAAATCTTCTAATGATGATGCAGGGTTTCACGCGGCACTTCTAGCACACAAAGAGACTTTAAGCTCCAAGTGCCATGGTAAATACACTCCAGTTGTCTCTTGGGAGCCAGATAAGTAAAATGAAAGCAATCTACTTTTGATAGATTAAGTAAGTGTGGGCTAGGATATGGGCTGTATGTGTCAGAGTGAGGCAAGAGGATTTAATGGTGCTAATTTTATTGGCTCTAATGAATGCTACTTACTGAATTTTCTGCATATGCTACTTAAGTAACAGTGCAGTGTCCTGGTGAATGTTCACAAGCTTTTAAACATTAGTTAACAACAACTGCTTTGTGTGTGGTTAAAACTCCCTTAAAATAGCTTGAGGAACAAAATGAGTGCTTTTAACACTGCTTGGTTAGACAGTGACTGATACCCCTTCAGATGTGGACAGAGGTGAAGTGGTGTAGCTTTGGCTGAGGAGTATTTGCATGAATACAAAATGGTTACGGGTTTAGGGCAGCAWCCAGTGGGTTATGTTATGTGAATTACCAGCTCTAGTGTGATATCTTTAAGGCTGTTCAGAAATTGGAGGTCAAATTTTTTATTGTTACCTAAGTGTCTGTCTGAGTGACTTTGCCAGTCTTAGCACCAAGATAWGCTCCCTGTTACCGCAGCTTCTCCAGAAGCCTTTTGAAGTAAGTGGGGTGAGCTTGCAGTCCTTTCTGGAATGCTGGGAACAGCATTGCAGACAGACATGCAAGTTTGCCTCAGTCTCTCTTGCTGAAGGTAATGATCGGTACGTGACCACAGTCTGACTTCAGAGGATAATAAGAGGGCAGAATCACACTTCCTGATGAAGACCCTGCTGTTTCAGCTGATGGTAATGTGTTTTATTGTAACCATTTGTCAGAGGGAGTTTAGGCAATCAGTGATGTRTGCAGAGGCCACAGTTGCACCCTTAGGTTCACAGAGGATTTGCAAAATGCTCRGTTGTATGTGCACACATAGCTCAGCTGGACTCAGTAGCATGTCTTACAGAAGGAAAGTTAGGCAAGTTTATCTTTGCAGGCTTGAGGCTTTAACTGCACTRGCTTTTTCTCATCTTCTTCCCACTGGGCTGCAGACTGGAGAACCCTCCCTGCATCTCCCTGCCCTAAAGCCCTCACAAGTCGTCGTCGATCTTGCATTGTCACAGCATAAGTTCTTCAGTACTGGCTTGATTTCTTCAGCAAGAGGCATGCTGCTGAGTCTAGCCATCCTCGCAGTGCCTGAGTGATGCGAGAGGCAGCGAAGCACATCCCRCTGGCGGGGGTGCTCCTGGCACTTGAGGCCTTGAGATTAAGTCAGCCATTGATTTCACACTCGTCTGCTCTCCCTTTGCTGACAGCACAGCAGGGTCATTAAACCTCAGCTAGCRGTTACTGTTCCTTGTGTGGGAGAGACGTTTCAGGAAGATCTATGTCKTGAGGGGAAGGCAGAAAAAATGACTTGTCAGTGGGCTTGCTCTGAAGCAGCTCAGAGATTAGCAAGTAGCTGTGCGACTGATTGGGAAGGGCTCACTGCTTGGCTGGTTTTGTCAAGGTGCAAGCCTGAGAGAGGCTGGAGTGGCTTGGTATTCGCCATGGCAGGGAGAGAGAAAATCAGTTTCTACTTGGTGAATTGATGGTTCACCTGCACTGAGAATAGATAGGAGCTGTAACACATGACCAAAATATGAACATTGTAGGATAAAATTTCTTTTTCTTTCTTCTTTTTTTTTGAAGTTATACGGTCATTTAAAATCATATTAAATGTTTTTGGCAATCGGTATGAAAAAAAGACTCAGAGATCTTGGCTAAAGAACATTTTTTCCAGTTAATATTTCAGATACTGATTTTTTAAAAAAATACCCACTCTGTTACTAGAAAACGTTAAAATGTTCAAAGCATTCATGAACTGATAACATGCAAGTGTCTTCTGTTTGGCTTAGTAAAATATTTTGGTGTTTGTCACTGGTTTTCTGTTCCTTTGTTTTTATATGTATAGCTAGATAAAATGTCCCAAACAAAAGCAGTCTTGAATTTGACAG
This sequence comes from Rhea americana, assembly GCF_003343005.1. NCBI lineage: Eukaryota > Metazoa > Chordata > Aves > Rheiformes > Rheidae > Rhea > Rhea americana. The sequence goes on from NW_028187100.1 coordinate 2,052,186, forward strand.
CATAAATATTTCCATTATTGGAATAACATGTTCTGACAACTCTGAAACATTTCAAAAAGAATCTTGAAGCCTCTSCTGTCTTGAGAAAGCTGTTTTGGTGAAGTGTGTTTTTGTTGTTTTAAAACCAGCAATAATAATACATAACTGGAATATGCTCAGCCAGTCCTGCCTTCCTACCTTCCTAGTCTCAACAGCACAGTGAGCATGACCATTTTTTCCCCAGGCTGGAGGGAGAAAAGACATTGGCTGTTACCACTTCTCTGGCAGCTGGAGAGCTCTTACCCTAACCTTCCCCAGCTTGCTTTTTGAGAGAGAGAGAGAGAAATTCAGCTCTGGTGTCTTTGGTGAGGATCACAATGCAGAGAAAGAAAAGAATGACTTGTGTATGATTTTGGTGACAAATAACTATATTACAGAAACAGAGCTCAGCTTTTAGTAATGATGTTTAGCAAAACTTCCTGCATTAATTCATTTTTAGARGTAATCAACCATCTTGATAACATGACAATATTCTGCCAATTTACGTTTTTAAATCAGTTTCACWAAACCGGTATGAATCTGTTAGTGGATACTGTTCTAAGGGTTTGAGGAGATGCAYTTTGATTTACTTGAAATTCATAACTTCAGCTGAACTGAACTAAAGCTTTTTAGACTAAAGTAAATGTAAATGCAAAATTTCTTCCCTTCCCCCCTTCCCCCCTGTATGAACTTCCATTATTAAAAAAGTCCATTAAACTGGTGCAAATTCCTTGTGGAGAGGATGTTGTATTGTACTGAAGTTTTTCAGCAGTGGGAAAAAAAAACAGRGGCACAACCATTATTAACTTTGTGCCTATCTGAAAGTTTTATATTTTGAAACCAGATTGGAAACATGTTCTGCCAGACTTTATCTGTTTTCCACTGCAGAGTTTACTGGAGTTGACACACTTTGATGAAAAGCTTGCTTTCAGCCATTTGTTTTCTGAGGGTAATCACTCTTGTAAAATTTTCAGCTGAGGCCAGCTCTGATGGCTGGTGCTCTGTGCTCTTTATTCCCATCCAGGCCCTTGTTCCATCTAATATTGCCTGTTCTTTTCACTGTTACTTTCTCTAAATACAGAAAAATTAGCTGACCGTAAACTGAATGTGGCAGAAGTGACGCAGTCTGAAATTGGTCAGAAACAAAAGCTGCAGACGGTGCTGGAAGCTGTCCATGACTTGCTGCGGCCCCATGGCTGGACAATCAAGTGGAACGTTGACTGTAAGGATGCTTTTATGCCTCCTCTGGGCTTCCCAGACCAGGAAAATATAGTAACCAATAAATCGATCAGCTTCTCTGTACTCTAGTGGTGTTTGATTTTTGTTTATTTGCATAGAGACTGCTATCAAATCCATGCATGGGTTGTACCTGATACCTTCTCATGTAGCCTTTGTTTGGACTTTCCCAGACATGCAGGGCTATGGGATAATTGAAGGACGTTTCCTGTTAACCATATGCTTTAAAATGTTTTCTGTTTGCTCTCTGAAGTTGAATCCCTACAGTTACGAGAAATTTGTTAGATGTCCGATTACKGGAGGATGGTCTAGGCTTTTCGACCACCACAGTGAGAGGCAAGAGCCTGCCTAGAGATGCATCTTTTGACAGGCTAAGCCAAAAGCACACTCAGTTCCAGCCTAGCCTGTTATGTTCCAGAAGTGAGAACGGAGTTTGAGAGATCCCTTCATCCAGGTAGTGGACGGTGTTTGTCTCTCGCAGGCAACCAAGCTTGTACTACCACTTTCAAAGTCTGCTAAAAGCAGGATTTTGCAGTATTCTGTAGTGGAAAGAGAGTGATAATYGAGTCCAGCTCTTTTTCTTCATTGACTAGAGAGGTAGCTGAAGTTTCTCTTAAGTTAGATAGGTAACATGAAGGGAGGACTGAGTCTAGACTTTACTGCCTGTAAAATTATTTTGTAGGYTTTATTAGTTCAGGAAAAAGAAGAAAGAAAGAAAAAGAAAGACAGAAGACTTTGCTTACTATAGACTTTTTTTTGGTTCTACAGCTTTTCTTTTTCCAGAGCTGTTTGTTTCAAATCGGGGTTCAATATGCTTTCATTTGCTTCCTTTTTCCCTGTTCCCTGCAGCAATCCATGGCAAGAATCTGATTTCCATTCTTCATCTTCTGGTAGCTTTGGCAATGCATTTTCGGGCTCCTATTCGACTGCCTGAACATGTGTCTGTACAAGTGGTAGTTGTGCGGGTGAGTATGAACCAGTATGAGAATGTAATCAGAGCAGTCACTAGTTATCATGCTGATTTTTATACTGCAGACTGCTGCTCTCCATTGTCCCTCTGCCTTTCTTCAGTTAGAAAATTGTCCTAGTTGTTAAGTGAATCCTGGTCCTGGGAACCCAGCTTTTTAATATTTAAACCTGGYCCTAAGAATATCATATGCCTAATATGCTTGGGATCGCTGCTTGCTACTGCAGTATCAAGCTGCAAGCATGTGATGGGGTTTTTGTGAAAGAGAATGGTGCCTCTAACTTTCGGTAGTTTAGTAAATGATTTAATGATTTATACCTTTTTTTTTTTTTTTGGTAGAGAAGCCCTTCAAACACAAATAGTACAAGGAGGAGTTTCAGCATATAGACTCTTCCTTGCCTGAAAATCCTGTTACTGTTTTCCCCCAAAGATGTATTGTTCAGACTTTGACGTATTGTTTTCCTTGGTGTACTTGTGACTTTCATCATTACTTTCAAAGCCTCATGTTTTTGTTAGCTTTCATTAGTTATGGAGATGAGGTCTGACCTGAGGAACCTTGACTTCTTGTCTACTTCCCTAGATATTGCTATATTTATTCCTTGCTCTGCTTGATGTTAACCATTTCCTTTCAGTCTACAAAGACATTATTTTCAGAGCATACATACTCTGGCTTTTTATCCTGCCTTCTATCCCAGCAGAGACTTCCACAGCATTACTGTCTGTAGTATTTGAATCTAGCTTTTCCAAACAGCTGTTGAAGTACTAGGCAGAGCTGTTCCTGCTGGCTGCTCTCTTGGTCACGCCATGACTGTGGTGGTGGGCAATGCTGTTTTTGCAAGGCAGGCTCAGTTACTGGCAGCAGGCTGTGCAAATGCCTTAATGACTTCTGTATATCTAGTGTTAGGGCTGTCAGATTTTTAAGTAGAATTCCTTTCAAGAACAAGGAAGATAAAATAGTCCCAAACTCTTGTTTTGCAAATGCAGATCCCCTTACGTGATGAAGTTACATGGTGGTTGATTAGGCAAACCTCATTTTACATTAGGTTAAATGATGGCATTTTCCAGGCTGCCTGCCTGAGTGCGCTAGAGGCACGTGGTATGGTGTAAATGGGTACTAATAGATCCCTGGCTCACAATGAATGTACATGTTATCTTTTAGAAGTGCTTTTGAATTGCCTTTAGACAGTTCTTTCAGGTAGTCCTTTCGTTTTAAGAACTGTGAGTTAGGTGTAAAGCAGCATAAACAGGAAGAGAAGACTGATATCCTTTTTATCTTCTTTTAATTATATTAAAAGGGTATGGGGAAAAACGTGTGTATRAAGTGATCAGCAGTCCTTCAGCTCTCTCTTTACTCTCTCATAATAAGAAAACTATTATATCGTAGATTATCATCATCAATATTATTGTTAAACGATCTCYTTTTAAATATCCCGGTCATGATTAGGTTTCTGCCAAACTAGATCATGATAAATATATTTTATCTGAGAAATATTAGTTTAAATGCCTCGTCTTGCCTGGATGTGCATTTAAAGAAATTAATCAACAGTTTTAAAAGTGACTTCTTTGTAAAATTACAAAATTGATGCAGGAGCAAGAAAACCTTGCAAGATATTGTAGGAGTGTTGTGCAAGAACACATCCACACTGAAATTTTCAAGATCAGTTAAGTCTCACTTTCATGGGTGGCTGGGCACTTAGATTTATCATTGTCAATATTTTGAGCTGGTGGCACATCATGTAGCTTCTTGCCCAGAAGAGCAGTGCTTACAGTATGAAAATGCCAGAGTTAGGCTGGCTTAACAAGTTATTGCTTAGCGAAGTTAGCATGTGCATTTTCATAGACTGTATCAGAGCAATGCAGAATACCTTATTAGCTTGCGTAAGTGCTGTGGACCTTTTCTTTTCTGATTTTCAGTGACCTTCCTAGTAAAATGGAAAAATACTATGACAACACTGTGCTATAGAGAAAGTATTTGAGATCTTAAAAGACAGGTGGTGATTTTTCCCTTCTCTATAATTCTGCTCACTGTTAAGAATCTTGATTGGTTCTTGGGTACTAGACTTAAGACTTTCCTGTGTTGCTAGATTCTGTTTTTTGATTAAAATAGAATGTTTTAAGCACGGCAGTAAATGCTCAAGTTATCCTAGGTATCCTAATAGAGCAAGGGTTTAGGTGAGTCTTTTGGTTAAGATCTTATTGATATGCATTTCAAGTGCTGAGTTAAGAGTCTAATAAGATAGTACTTGTTTTAATACATGGATCATTCAGCATTTACCTCTTGTTCCAGCCTTCCTCAGTTAGGGCAAGGGAGGAAGAAACTTTGTGGTTTTAATGCCTGCTTTCAGTGAGAACTGAATATCTTGAGACTTTTCTCCTAGCTTATTCTACCTCCTGATATTTGAAACATGAATTTACAGCATATAAAYGCTCAGCAGTGATTCAGCAAAAGCATTATTGGAAAACAGTATAAAAATTGTTAAGGCATACTGTATATTGGTTATTTTTACAAGGCTCAGTAACGGTTGTCTTCTGTACTTTTCCTCTTGTTCATTTTTAAAATTGCAGCATGTGCCACCTTGGTGTCCCTGGGAGATCTGAGGTATTTTTGCAGTAATTCTATTGAAGTCTGAATTGCAAACTGAAAGGTCAGAGGCAAAGCAGGATGGAGAGTATGTGTATCTGGTAGTGGTGATGCAGAAAGTCAGAGTTTTATTAAAGATTGGCATTTGTTTTTGGATTGCAAGGCTGATGGACTTAGGCTTATTGTAAGGACAGTGTGCTCAGCTGCCTGTTAGGGGCTACAGAGCTGCCATTTTCACCCCTTGGAGAATCAGTGTTGTCATCCATTCTTATTTCTCTTCAAATATTTGGAGGCATTATTAATTAGTCACCACTTACTGAAGTTTTTTTACTCACAGTTTGTARCTTCTTCCCCCTGAAGTACATGGTGCCTGGAACATGTGCAGAAGGTTATGTTAGTAGAGCAGAGGCTTGGTGAGATGGAATAAAGGCAACATTGGTTTGTATTCAAGAAAATTCTGCCCTATCAGTTGCTTCCTCATTTTTCCATCCGTGGTGTCATCCTAGCTTGTTTTATCAAACCTTCTGGCACAAATCGTAGCTATGACGACTGCGGGGGAGCAGAATTAGATGGATTTGTGATAGGGAGCTGAAGCATCTGTAGAYGTGGTCAGCAGGCTAGATCTTGTGCAAGGCCAGGCACTGGCATGAGTGGTGGCAGCAGAATGGTGGTGGGAGAAAACTGCTCCCACTGTGCTTTCAGCTAGGCTCCTGGGGGCTTGAGAAAGCAACACTGCCTTCATTTTTTGAACAGGGAGAGGAAGAGAAGGAGTTCTTGCTACTGTTTTTTGGATTTAAATTTTTTATTTCTTATATTGCTTCTGGGGAAGGATGTGTTCCTCTTCAAAGGGGACCCATAAACTCAGTGTAAGGACATGTTAAGAAAGTTTTGGAATCAAGTAAATGTACTTCTAGCCCCCAGTGAGAGGCACAAACCATGTCTCAAACTCTGTAAAGGCTCAAAACTTTGGTCCCACCTCTGTTAGGGGACTGTGTCTTAATAGAGCCTGGAGAAATCTGTTTTGAAATTGAGTCTCATTAGGTTCTTTTGATCTCATCAGATCTCTCTGTTGGGTAGAAGAGTTAATGCAGAAAACTACCTGAGAAAAGAAAATCCAGTAAAAGGGAAATTTCCACCATGAAATCAGTAGTCAGGCTTTTTCTACTCCCTTCATTTTCTTGGCGGATGTGCTCCTGACATTCAGCCAGATTTCTGCTCCAGGAGAGCCTCCTACCTGCACCAGACTGTTTGCCAGCACACCAAACCCCCTGGCCTGGGGGCAGTGGTCATTGTTATTTTAGTCTAGACCCCTCATGAGAGCCAGGCTGCCAATTGTGTCAAAGTGTTGGTTGACACCATGATGTAAACAAGCATCCGTGGGGCACTTAAGACTGGGCTGACAAACTCAAATTTGTGTTCTGGGCATCATGTTGCCTCTGCTCTCAGGAGAATTGCTAGCAAGTGTATTGGCTGCAGATCCACATATGTCTCCCAAACATTCATTTGACTGTTGGCCTGAAAAATGCCAGTGCTCTAGGACTGAGCCTTCCTCTGTCAGTCGTACCCCTGCAAAACTTAGTCTTAGCAAGCACATTTTATGCAACATCTCTTCAGGGTTTCTGAAATACAATCAGTGCTGTAGAACCGCTAATGAGCTTGTCCTGAATTAATTCAATCTCAATTTCTAACTTCCCTTTTGGTTTCCAGAAACGTGAAGGTCTTCTTCAGACCACTCATGTTACGGAGGAGCTCACAACTACAACAGAGTAAGCACAAAATGCTTTCTATTTAGTGTTGGAGTGTGTCTGTGAGTGTATGATGTGAAATCATATACAGAGACAAAGCAGAGGCATAATCTTCCCCACTCCTGCTGCTAAATTAACAAAATTTCATATGTTACTTTTTTTAACTGTGTAGAAACAACTTTGTTTCTGGAAACACGTTGCAAAACAGAAATGAGTTGTCTTTGCAGTCTTGTGTGACAAAAGTTTTTCACTGGGTATTTCTTTGAGAGTGAGACCTTTGTGGATTTTTTTTTTGCTGCATGTAGCCATATATAACCAATCTCTGCCCAGTGGTGTTGCCCCTCTCAAATAAAGGACCAGTGTAGATATTTTGGGGAARAATTAAAGAATTCCTTGAAATACCTCTCAAAATGCCTCATAAAAGGTAGGAGGAGAGATGGTCTCTATTTCATATAGCACCTCAGGAAAAGAGCTCAGCAAAAATAAACAAACCTCTTCTCTCCACAGTTTTTTCAATGGCTTTACTTGGTTTTGTTTTTACAGGGTGTGTGTGTGTTTTTTTTTCCTTTTTTTTTTCTTTTTTAGCAAGGAAAAGGGTAGACATGCACTTTGGCTGAAAATAAAAGCTGAGAGTCTCCTTCATGTGGCCTGAAGGCAACTCTTTTAACAGGGGCTTACACAGTTTATCAGTGTATTGGCTCCCTGTAGAGTTGGCTCAGCTTTCCATGACTTTGAAGATAAATGAAATACCATGTGGCTTGCTTGGCAGGGTAGATCTTTCAGATGGAAGCATTCAGAAATTAGATCATAACATCTCTGTGTGGACATTAAAGATGTCAGTGTTTTTTGTAGGATCAGAGATCTACCTCAGTGTTTCAGGCCAARATTCCTCCCTGCACTCCTGTGCTCTTGGACAATGTATTTAGCTTTGTTAGATGCAATCTCCACAATGGTGTTTGGACATCTGCAGCTAGAAAGATACTTACAGATAGGCATGTGGGTTTATACATGTGTGTTATTCAGTTGTTTAATATTATACAACATTAAAAGGTTAATACATGTTGCAAACCCAAATATAAGTAGARGTACAAAAATCACCAAAGAATCCAACTTATATTGAATACTTCCAGATTTCCCTGTGCAGATCAGTGCCTGATTCTCAGCTGATGGTAAACATCTGCATATGTCTGTTAATGTCACTAGCTGTGAAAATGGTTCATATGTGGCTGTATTAATTATATAACATCGAGAGATGGTATATGTTTTCTTCCTTCATAGAAAACAGATAAAAATGGGCTAGGTAACACCTAACCAAGGTCATTCTGAGCGGTGTGATGTATTCTCTGCTGACTATATTTGTGGAAACTGTACTCAGAAAGATATTTGTTCATTCACTGTTCATCATAAAAACGACTATACATAAGAAATCATAATTATGTATTAAAAATTACACATTTCCATTAATTTAAAATATATCTTCCTGGTCGTCTGCTGGGGACATTCCTGCAGCACATTGGATCTGGTCTGCAACATGCTCAGCCTTCTAGCCTTCGTAGGAGTRGATAGCCCTCAGTGTCTTGCAGGAAAAGGCATGTTAAGCCCATGGTCTKGTCTTTTCAAAGTGATTATTCATGAACTAACCTAATATTTCTGAATGCTCTGACTTGCAGGATGATGATGGGAAGATTTGGTAAGTAAMGAAGTTGATTCTGAAATTTTTTAATTTATGTCAGGCACAGAAATTATGTCTGTTTTCCTTGAACAGATTAAGACAGTGTATTGAGCAATTCCGCAGAGTTGGAATGTATTGTGGGGGTGGGTGTTTTACTATGTTCGGATGTGGAGCATAATGAGTAGAGCCTGACCATCCTGTCCTTTGCTCTTTGAACTGGTCTCTTAGTTTGTTTTCATCCATATGTAATGAATAAAGGCACTGCCACAAAGAACAAAATCTCCTAGTGCTGTTCTTATGGCTTTCAAAGAGAAATCTTTGCAACACTTGACATTAAGAGTTGCACCTTCTTCAGAGTGTGGCTATTTAAATAGTATATAAATGAACATATGAAAATTATTGAAGCATAGGCTTATGGTTCAAGATCTAAGGAAGCTCTGATTTGCTTGTCCGCATTCAGCCATCGATCATTCTCTGTACTAATTATATTGCATGAATTGTCTGATCCCCTCCCTGCTCWCCAGGGATTTTACTAACCAGAGAACTGGTCTTCTAAACACATAGCAAGAGTTTTGCTGTTGCTTCCAGAAGTCTTTCTCTTTTTACATAGCCTGACTCTGACTGTGTTGGTTTTGTTAGCAGCGTTAAATCACTTCCACTCATCTGAGAGATGTGAGCTCCTGTAAAGGTCTCTGTGAGACTATGAACAAGTCATTTAGTTTCTGTTCCCCAGCTGCAATATGCAAACACTCTCATTTTCCTTCACTGTAGAGTATGTGCGTTAATGAGTAAAAGGTATTTGGAAAATAAGTAATGCATGGGAGGGAGTGGGAAGGTATATAACATATCCTTAGATAGCAGAAGAGTTTGGATAATAAATAAGTTTGTTTATTTTACAATAGCAAGTATTAAAATGTGTTTTGCAAATGTGAATGTGGAAAAACAGTTGAAACCAATGAAAATTTTTAGCAGCTCGTAAGYCCCCCAGAATTTTCCAGCAGTGCTTTTTGATGTGTTTTTTGCACAACTGCAGATGGTTAGGGTTTTTTAGGGTCCTTTACCTGATGATGACAGTTCCATCCAAAAAAAACTCTATTTGGAGAATTTCAGTCAGTTCTAAGCTACCACAATGTGAAATACTGCACTTCTGTATTAAATTTAGTAGATTTTAGATTGGATTAGGTATTGTTACAAAGTACTCTGAAGGTGTAACACTTCTACAATAATTTAAATCTTCATACTGTAACTGGGTTAGAAAACACAGGTAAGTAAGCTTTGCTCTTAGTACATTGCAGAATCAGGTCTTACGTGTTCCATTTTAAGCTTTACTGAAGTCAAGGTTACCACTAATAAACTTAAAATTAACCATAGGAGTATCTGATTTTGATGCTGAACAGTCATCATGAACATAGCTTTAATTATTGCTATATTGTAGAGCACCAAAATAAGGTGATGTTCCATTAGCCCGCTAAGTTAAGATTCAAGCACAGTGAAATTTTTTTTCATTTTAATTTTTCCCAACCTGTATATTTTGTGTACAGATTGTGAATGGCAGAAAAGGGAAGTCGGTGAGCGATATGTTTATTTTCAGTTACCCCTAAAATTCGCAGTGTAGTTTGCTCTGGGCTTTGGTTAYATGCCAAAATAGGGGAACAATTTTAGCTTGAGTCTCTGTTCTGTGGTTTTCTAAGGTAGATGCTCAAGCATGTGACACACAACTTGCTTTCCATACTTGGCTGTTACAGGTATATTGATTCTTTTTTTTTAACATTGTGTTTATGTTTTTTGTAAAACCAGAACGCGATGCCTTTGACACACTCTTTGATCATGCACCGGATAAACTCAGCGTAGTCAAGAAGGTAAAACAAACAAACAAATAAAAACACCCAACAAAAAAAGTTTCGATTTCTACTTTTTTTTTTTTTAATTATTTTTTTTTTGGTTATGCTTTTGAAAACTATCCAGAAAGATCTGGCAAATAGCAGAAGATGATTCTGAAATAACAAAACAGAGTGTCTGTCCCCAGAAGATTGCTGTTTCAGAGCCAATGAGGCCTTGATTTGCTGGCTGCAGTCAGGCTTGTGTGGTTGTTCTTGTTTCTTGCAATGCAAGAAACAGACACTATTAAATTGCAGTTGCGTATTTTGTTTTGGGCACACCTAAGCGAGATGAAAAGGTTACCTTTCCCAGCTGGCTGCTTGTCATCTTATTGTCATCTTATCTCCCTCCTCTTCTGCCAGAGGTTAGTGCTTCCTGTAACAGTATAACTGCTTCTGCAATTGCTCCTGTATCTGATTTAGTCAAAATAGTGCAGGAACAGCTGCTCTGCAAAGTATCTAGAGTAATTTCRGAGCATTCTGACTGGACAGTCATATGTGCTTTTATGTCCCGGCTGCTGTCCTCCTGCACGGAGTGGCTGGCTTGTAAGGTAATGAGTAACTGGCAGTGATGACATCTTTGTTAGGCAGAATAGTACTTTTGTCTTCAGCCTCCTGAAGAAACAGCTGCACTTCAGTTTTTAGCTCATTTTTGTATTAAAGATGCTCTTCCACTACTGGAAGTAATTTTCCATAGAACCCTGTGGTTGAGGAGGAATAGGTAGAAATGTGATTCTCCCATAAACACAYATGCAACAGACAAAGCTTTTATAGAAAAGTTTGAGTGCTTTCATCTTAAGARTTCTTCTACTCAACACTAGCTTGGAAGGTCTTCTGATCTCTTCTGAAATGCTAAGCRCTATCACACAGCACACATATCTGTACACAAAACTGTTCTTCACATAGCTGTTTGTGGTAGGCAGAGCACAGAGGTAAAGTAGCTGTTGATCTCTGCTAGCTTTTGTTAATGYTTCCTTCTGGAAGAGAACAGATAAAGAAGAGACTCCATGTTATTCTGTCAGTTTGTTCCAGCATGACTATTAAACTACTTAGCAGAAGAGTAGTACTCAAAAGTTCAGAATTGTAATCTGTCCCTTCATTTTATATGAAACAGAGGATGTATGCATTTAAAATAAYGCTTTTAAATCTATAATTTTAACTTTCCAGTCTGGAATATCTTCTAGAGAAATATTAAAGTTGATAGAGAATTAACACTATATATGTAATAAAAATGTCAACATCCAGCTCTGTAACCCTMCTGGAAGTGTTCTAAGCAGGTCACCAGATCTCTGCGTTTGAATACGTTTGTGCAGTTGTTACTCACCTGGCTCATAGGAGCAGGACCTTGCCCAACTGCTTCCTGCRGGTATAGAAGTACATAATACAGATTTGAGGAACATCTTGTCTGTAACTTGCTAGTTTATATGCACTGGCCACTCGGTAATCAGAGTTTTCTCTGTTTACCTGTGCACTATTGGCATCTTCTTTTGGGAATCTTAGCTCAGTGCTGGTGATGCCTTGCCCCCAGGCAGCAGATCTTCTCCAAGAACCTGAAGAGATTTGTGCAGACAGTAAATGCAGCTAAATTGCTTGCTTCATCTTCACAAAGAACTTGCAAAAGAACCGATGTCATCACAGAGTTCTCCCACAACACTAATGTTTAATGTGCTAGGAAAAATAAACTAGAAAGACGTATGTAATAGCACCATCTGGTGACTTCTGCTGTATGTTGCAACAAAAACGACTATATTGCTGAGTTGTTTTCAATTTTGTATACTTAYTTTTGCAAAAGCAAATAGCTCATGGTGGTATTTATTAAGCCTAAAAGTGTCTTAATATGCTAACCCTTTCACATAGACATTGACTGTATTTTCTAATACCATTGATTCTGGTATTTTCTTTTGTAGTCTCTGATCACCTTTGTGAATAAACACTTGAACAAACTGAATTTGGAAGTAACTGAGTTAGAAACACAGGTAGGAGACATGATTTTTTTTGTGTGTAATCTCTCTGTATAAATTACAAATATAAGCCTTCGTGCCATAAAACCTTGTTRTGGAGCTGCTTATCTTTGCGTATGTGAATTTATGGGATCAGAGGCTCTATCTTTTGAATAGCAATTACGTGCATTGATGTTTGCTTCCTTTGTGTACGCTTACACATAYTTTATATTGCTGATAATTTGCATTCCATTTTGTAAGGAGAAWTTTTTGAATAATTAATATATTCTTGTTAATGACTATAGAATATGGCTGATTTTCAGGGTAATTTGTGTCTCGCTTCAAAGTGGAATGCTGYGAAGCAGTTGCTATAGTTATGGGTGGTTGATGGGCTGTGTCTTTTCTTGCTGTGAGGATTCATGATGAGCTGGTGTAACTTCTTAATAATGGGCTCCCTGGGGCTCTCTGAAGGTATGTGRACTGCAGTGTGCAGTTCATCACAGAGATATCATTGCTAGCTTTGATCACATCAAAGTGGGGGCTGGAAACAATTTTGTGGTTGCAGCACAGGCCTTTGTATGCTCTTCTTCATCCTGCTGTCTGGGGAGTATGTGTTCTGTGCTTGTTTTCCAGCAGTGTGAATTAGCAAGTCTGAGCTCTTGTACTGCAGTGGCTTGAGAGTCATTAGTACCCAAGTTAGCTTGTTTAAAGCTCACTGAGGTAGCCGCCAGCTACCGCAGCCTGCTCTGTAAAGTTCCCTGTCTCTTGCTCAGAAATGGGTAGTGAATATGCTTTGAAATCTCAAGCAAGTGTGAATTTTGGTGGCAGTGGGATAGTTCTCACTCTGCAGGTGACATTATGCAGATTTCACACATGGTTTTGGCTATATTTTAATAATGGAAACAAGTATTCTTTCTAAAATTTGCTGAACCTTAGATACATGGTTAGCCTAGTGTCCTGGCAAAAAGGGGAGCATGGCATCTAGAGAATTATTCCTGGACTATTAGTAATTGGTTTAGCTCTTGTTTAGTCTAGTACAAATCATTCACTGATATTTTGTAGCTTTGCTGAAGCAAATAGGTGACTTTTCCCTGGATATATTTTGTCATAATATATCTGAGGTATCCAACAATTTATTTTTGAGAAGAMTAGCAAATGCTATGTACACCGTATCAGAATCACAGGTGAGAGTTCTGTTTGAAATATATAGCATCATCCCTAGCTAGCAAAAAAGGTAGTTTGTCTGTCTGGTAGGAACAGTGAACAGTATTACTGAAAGTACTTAGTAAGAATTTAGTATTTACTGTAACTGTAAATAATCTATTTTGGCTTTGAACAAACTTATTTTTGTGAATTTAGATTTCCTACCTATGGCATGGTAGACTTAATTTCAGGTTTGGATTAAGGCCAGAGATTTGAATGTCCAACTCACATGACCTAAAAGAAGGATTGTATTTGAAATGACCATGTACTATAGTAGTAGAGCTGGAAGTATATTATGTGGCAACACGCTTCCTAGGAAATCTCTCTTTTTATTCCTCTAATTGAAAAAATCTACTTGAACACTGCAGTGAAGTTGGCAAGATTTCTGAAGAAAGAAAATGAGAATGAGCAAATGCAATAGCATACATAAATATTTTTACCTCACCCTTAAGTATTCAGTCGCCTTGTAAAGGGAAGTGGCTGGAAATACAGTGGACCTTGTTTTCAATCACTGCCTCATTCAAAACAAATACRCTGCAGCCCTAAGGAGTGCAAATTGTAGGCAACTCCCAGGTGAATTACTTCTAATTTCTTCTGCTTAGAGCTATTTGCTGTAYGTAAATAATTTAAAGTCATTGGTACATGATCTTGAACAAGTTAATGTTACAGCTGTTGGGCTTCCTTGTTTTACTGAGGAAATAGGAAATAATGCTACCGGATGTAGGGAGAAAGCCTGGTATCCCATTTTTTGTGTTTTGGAGGATTTTTGTCTTTTTTTTTTCTTTTAAATCTGACAAGACAGCAACTATATCAACAGGCTCCAAAGAACAGATTGATTCAGCTTGCTCAGCTGAACCTGTGATTGCATGGGTATAGGTGGATTTGGGGAGTAAATGAAACAAAGTCCTAAATGCTTCTGCTATACTTCCTATCAATTCCTTGTCATGCCTGAAAGGAACAGTCTCTGCCTCCTAAACTGTCTTATGTCTCTGTGTTAACAAACTAAAGTGGTAGAAATCAAGGTAGCTACTTTGGGCCATGCATTCTTTGTTCTGCTTGCTTAGGAATACTTGCTTGAAAACAGATGCTTCTACCTAGGAATGTCATCACTATTTCTATTTAGTTTGCAGATGGCGTTTACTTGGTATTGTTGATGGGTCTTCTTGAAGACTATTTCGTTCCACTTCACAACTTCTACTTAACGCCTGAAAGTTTTGATCAGAAGGTGGGTAGAAATTCCAGGTTATATTCTTTTTGCTGTTACCACACATGGTATTTTCCGTTCACTGGGTCTTTTCTGTTTGTGTGCAGTAAATCAGAGCCTGGCATGTTCATCTCTTCATGAGCTGTGATGCTTGATAGTTAATAGAATTTGTACTTCTAAAAGTTGTTTGAGAAATCAAGGGATAAATCCCAGCAGTTAAGCAAGAAAGGTATTCTCTTTCTTGCATCAGATGACACACAATATTCATGAATGTCTAGAAGGAATAAATCAGTAGGTGCTTTGTACTATGTAGTGCTTTGCATAATCAAAGTGATTTATTTACTTAAGTGTTTTCTTAAATTATAGTACTGCTTTGAAGTCCTTTTGTGCTCAGAGTGCCTTACTGTGCTAGACATGAGAGCTGAAGCCTGATCTTATCTAGTATTTACTATATAAATAGGCAAGAAAGACAAAAGGCAAGGGATGGGAAGCTGTGCTTTATCCYCATTCTTTACACAGAGATTGACATGTGAATAGAGTAGGTGTCACTTAGTAAATCAGTCCTGAAAACTGACTACTGATCTTGTGAGAGTATCTGTTGCCTAACAGCCATCAATTCTTTTCTTCTGTGGTTGCCTTCATGWTTTTACAAACTAAGTGAATAAATATCTTTACTTGATAAGTAAATGAGATGCTATAGTTGAGGAGGCAGTACCTGGGCCGTGGTCATTGGTTGGACTAGAGTTACAGCCTGTATGCTGTGTGCAGGCAGGTAATCTGTTTTGTACCTGACTATAGAGCCAGGAGGGAGACCCTGATCCTGCCAGGGATGGAGCATCAGCCAATTGCCTGTCTGAAGTCAGCTTGCGAGCATAGAGATCTCGTTTTGTGTCCAGTTCCTGGCAGTAGCATCACCAATATTGCTGACTTTAAATTTTGAGAGAAAGTTCTAGCTTCTCATTTTAAGTTATTTCTTTCTGTTTGGTAAGGAGTGAATGACTTGCATTCTTACAGTGTTTCAGACAAAACAAGCTTTGAGGAAAAGGAATGCATTTCTTGCAGTCTTAAGGGTCAGGGTATTAGGGATGGAAGGGGAGAAAATAAAGATCTTGCTCTTAGCCCCATACTTGTTCCATTCTCCTGTATCATTTCCTGGTATTAATAATGAGAAGGTTGTTTAACACAGCAAACATACTTTATTATCATGACCAAGTGTTCACCTCCTCCTGCAGGTGTTTCTGAACATGCCCACATGTCTGTGTATATTTATTGCCTGATACCTGGATACGATAACCCTGACTTCAGTGCAGGTCCTTGCTGTCAAACGCTCCTTGGCAGTTACAGGGAAGGTCAGGACTTTAGTGTTGGTGGGATAATCCTGAGTGGATCATATCAGCATTACAAGAGGGAATTAGGCTGTGCTAAGTGGACACTGTTACAGTCCCAGGCTAATGTGCTGAGCCTGCTGGTTGCATGGCTTATATAGGGTTAGT
This sequence comes from Rhea americana, assembly GCF_003343005.1. NCBI lineage: Eukaryota > Metazoa > Chordata > Aves > Rheiformes > Rheidae > Rhea > Rhea americana. The sequence goes on from NW_028187100.1 coordinate 2,068,122, forward strand.
TGACTTCCTCAGTAGAAGGCTAGTTGCCRTTTGGGAGCTTGAAGGGGCTCCCTGAACACAAGAGATCAGGCTGTGRTGCGAGAGGCCTCTCTATGTTAGGTTTGTGGATAGTATGGGGAATAGTTGATTTTGAATATTGAATACAAAGAGGAATTTCACAGAGCAGTAGGAAAGTAGTTATCTACTAGCTCTTGAGCAAGCTCTCAGTCATAGCTTTTTCTTCCTTAGTTGTTGCAGTGGCTTGAATTTCCCCCCTTGTAGATATGCAGGATGCTGAGCTGTAGCCAACACCTGTTCAGTCAATATTTTATTGTTAACTGTTAAAATTCATAAGGGTTATCCAACATTCCTAAAGCACTGTTTTTGTGAGGAGTCTTTGCTGTGAGGAAACAGTATATGTAAATGAAGATGAGTAACTGAGATATGTTCTGTGTTTTTTGGAAAAGGAAAAAAAAAATAGTCTTGAAAATGATTGGTTTTGTCACAATGAGTGAGGAGAAACTGGAGCGGAAGAAAGGTGAATAAAGTCCTGAGCAATAAATGTCAGTGAAAGAGGCCTTTCTTCATCTTGTTGCAGGGGAACTTTTATGCATAACTCCCTGATTTTGAWGATGAGTAGGTTTAATTAAATCTCTACCCCTTGCTATGTATCTCCAGACCTGTCATTTGCAGGAACAAAAACACACAGAATTCATAATCCAAATTACCTAGCTTAAATTTCAGTAAGCAGAGAAAAGAAAGCGCATTGCAGTATTTCTCCTWAAACCAATGTTCTTTCCTCAACAAATATCTTCTCTTAATCTTACCTTGCATTTTTGTCTGTTTTTTTTCTCTCTGTCTTCATATTTGTGGTGACTTCATCCTTGGTGGCACAGTTGTGACAAGCTTGTTTTGCAGATTCACTGTACAGTCTATTCCGGAGCTGCTACCACCAACTACTTCTCTGACATTCATTAGAAAAACTTAATTTGACTTGTATTTCCGTTTTCAAGGGAGGGGAAGCAAAGGCACAAAGAGGCTAAGGGATTTGCACAAGGTCATCCAACAAACAGCCTTGCTCCTTGCTGATGATGTGCACAGCTGATGCTGCTTGGTATATTGCTGATGATAATGCGAAAAAGATTAACCATATATGGTTACATGGTATGTAACCATGTGTGGAATGGCAAGATGCCTGCTGCAATGAGGCCTGAAGGCTCTGTTCCACGTCTTACTGGGTGCTCTCTGGCCTCCACCATAGAGACTTTGCTGGCGCCTAATRGGGTTTCCCAGTTTATACAGTACCCAGTCACAGTTTTTATGCTTGAAATTCGGGAATCTTCTGTTATATCAAAAAATGAATAATATAATGATAATAATGGTCTATAATGATATAATCTTTCTCTTAGTCTCTCAGAGATACTTTCTGGCATACTCAAATGTGTAAATATCTCGTATTGATTTAAATAGAATTATAATTTKATGTGTCAAAAGGGGGAGAGAATTAAGTTTTTTTTTTTTTAATTTGATTAAAGCTTTTCAATGACTGTATTACTTTGGGACTCTAAACAGTTTTCCTTTTTCAGGTCCATAATGTTTCCTTTGCTTTTGAGCTGATGCAAGATGGAGGACTCAAGAAACCAAAAGCTCGCCCTGAAGGTATGAACATGACTTGTGGCTTTAAACTGTATGTAAAGACATGATAGCAGTTGCATTTCAAGTGCATCTCCATTAAAGACAGTAGGRTCACAAAATGGAGAAGATAGTGCACACATTGACAGTTTTCTAAAGAATTCATTATCAGTGCAATATGTCCTTACCTGTGTTTCCTATCTGGAATAGATCCTCCAAGGTGTACAACTCTAGTTTCAGTGAATGATTCAAGAGCTTTCCAGTGTTATGTTATAAARTTAGCTGGTATTCTCAGTCAGAATTCTAGAAGGAAGCTTTTCATGCTGTGAATCCCATCATTGTTATATTTGGTGTTAGTYTGGACTTCTATGATCAGACTGCAGTGACAGATAACTGAAAGTCTTTTCYTATTCTTAGGAGAACTGGTAGCAAACTCTCTTCTTCGTTTATATGGCCTTCAGGGTCAGAAATGAATGATGTAAAAACTGATGTTTTGCCTTTAAAACCTCTGAATCTTGAAACTAATGAGGTCTGCARCGTTGCTTGTGCTGAGGCTAGAAAGAGGAATTAAACTTTCTGACAGCCAGCTGAGCAGATTTTATTCTTAGTGATACAAACTACATGCATGTTAGAGGCTTCCACAAAACAAACAGGAAAACAAGGACCTCATGAGGAATGGTCACTATGACGAAAAATGAGATAAAATAACAGCAGTAAATAGATAAACAAATAATGGAGCAGGTTGTAGTGGGGGAAAAGAGACCATGTTAAATGCATGTGTGTCCTGTCAGTGCTGTCCTTCTAAATTTGGGAATGAAAAGTGCTACTAAGGAAGAATTGAATGAAATAAAGACACTAACTTGGGAGATCAAAACTGGAGGAATGTTTTGAGTATCGGAGCTGATTCCATGAGATTATGAGGAGGACAAGGAAACTGGAGAAATACAAATGCAGGGTCAGGAATGGCAWTTTTTTGAGTGGAAGGGATTAAAAAGACTGTAATAAAAGATCAGGTAAGCTAAATAAGCCTGATTTTGGAGTGATAAACCATTAAAAGCCTAGAAGATGACTTGTCTAGTTGAAAGATTGCCTTTTTGTTTTGTTTTTATGTTGCTTGATCTGACAGAGATTATAAYCTCCATGTAAGGCAATGCTATGTACATCCTTATACTACCATGACTGAACACTTTTGCAAATCGTATTTGATTTGCTCCAGACATGGTGTGTGGGTTCAGTAAGCAGCAGAATATCAGTATTATTATACCTGAGTTGGATCTGATGGTCCATGGAAGCTTTAAGTGTTTTATTAATTTAAAATTTAATTATTAACAGAAGTTAGAAAGCCACATTAACTCTTAAAGCATTCCTCTTTGCTTTATGCTGCTGCTGGATGTACAACGTTTTGTGGGTATTCCTTCCTCTACTGTGTGTATACCCATTTCCTTTGGCAGAAGCTCGCAGCTATTGGAATGAGTGTGCTTGTGTTGTGTATGGGGCTGACATTTCCTGTAATACAGACTGTTATTCTTGAAAAATTGCTTCTGCAAAATGTTTTGTGGGTGGCATCCTCTGTGTCTGCCATGTAGATCCATTGTTCAGTTCTGGACAGGCTGGAAAACATGTTAGGTGGATCTGTGTTCTTCAGTGTGAACTGGGTAGTAAATRTTTCTTGAATTAGTTGCTGTAGGCTTTTCATCACGAGCATTATGTAAAAAGCAGAAAATTGCAGTTTTTATTTCTGTGACCCATGCTTTCTGCATTGCTTGCGAGAAACAGGTCTCATTTAGTATTTCGTTGTGTCTTGTTACCAGTGATGCACAAAAATAGGAGCATACAGGCCAGATCTTGTTCTCTGTTCTTCYAGCCCTATTCAGTAGATTGAGCCAGCAGCAGAGCTTTATGGTGAATTATTATAGCAAGAGTACATTTTAGTGGATTGATTTATTAATCTCTAAAGGGATTCTGATGGAGTGTGAAACTTTTAAATTAATGGAATATTTTAAACTACTTTGATTTATAGCTATTTTCAGTTAACATTTTATTAGTTATTGCTGGTAATTTTATGAGTTCGTATGCTTAGTCTTAAAAAAAGAAATGTCAGGTTGAGCATATGTTTATTCCTGAGAATGCCTGTTAGACACTGATCAATATCACCCACACAGGGAGGACGCAGCTCACACTACGGTACTCCTTAATGTAGCAAGCAGTGTGAAAAACAGGAAATAGTCAGACTAGCTTTACMGTATAACTTTCTCAATGGTGAAGGTGATTAACCATCAGTCTGAGTTGTTGAGGKATGTAGCTGGAGTTTCTCCATGGGAAGATTTAAAAAGAAAAACTCTCCACTTTTAAGCTTATATTTGTAGTTCAGCCACAGCTTGGTTAGTAAGCTCAACAYAGTATTCATAAGGTGAAGTTCTCTGAAGACTGTATTTTACGCAAGACTGGACTGTGTGACCACAGTACTTTCTCCTGACTCTAACTGCCAGATAAAAAAGCTGGGTCTGGTCCCTCCTTTGGTGGGAGCCATGCCTCTGACTCTGACACTGGTGGAGATCAGAAGTGGGTGCTGACGCTCCAAGTGCTGCTGGGGGTTAGAAGTAGGCCTTAAATGGCTCTGTCAGTATCAGAAGGGCATGAGGAGGGTGCCTGCCTGGTGCACTGCTGCTGTGTTGGGTCCCTCACTCATGCCAGAGCCAGCTCTTAGCCTTAACCGTGGTGCTCCACAGCCCTGTGCCCCCAGCTGCTCTCTCCRTAGGATCTGCCCTAGTTTCCTGACTGTGCTTCTGGCTTCCAGCCATGTTTCTTCTATACCAAATAGATTTAACTTTCTCTCCGCTGGTATCTTGATGTTGGTTTATCTGTCAGCCAGGGGCAACAACTGAACCCTGCAATACCTGAATGCAGCAATTCCATGCTGCAGCAGCTGGYGCGGGTGGTGGCAGCTGCTCAGGGAAGAGACTCATCTTGCTTTCAGGGGAAGATGGGTGCCAGGGAGAAAAGATAACCAAAGGGAAGGAGTATGGCAAATACTCTAAAAATCTATGAATGTTTAGTACTCTAGCCATTATTCTCTCATTTGGAGCTGGCTATTTGGGCCATTTTTTGGCATTTTCATAGTGCCAGGACTATTTTGTTTCATTGTTGCAAATCAAAGTGGTTGTGAGCATCAGTGAGTCAAATCTACCAGTAGATGTCTCTACACCAGATATTTACCTTGATTTGCCAGTTACAGAATGGATAGCTGTTGGGAAACATTGTTTCCTATGGCTAAATTTACATTTTAAATTTGTCTCTGAGGCTGCTGGGTCTAGGTCTAAAAGAACCAATGCTGATTCTAACTGTTTCAGGCTGTTATCTTACTGGAAATGCTATGATAGTAAACAGCTTTCTGTGAATCCTGGAAAACTTAAAAATATATTTCGTAGTTCAGTTCTGGGGGTAAGATACACTCTTTCTTCAGGATGCATTTTTTCAGAGCAGTTGAAATAGGATCTTTCTTTGGGGCAGTAGAAGTTTCTGTTGTAACATATGAAGTCATGAAAGGGAAAGGTAAAATAATACAGTAAAAGAAAAAGACAGAAAAGTTTGAAAGGTCACTGAAAATATCAGATGAACTGTGGGGATATACACTGCTGTCCAGTATGGGGTGGAGGGGAAAGGCGAGGAGGTGCTGGCAGTGATTCTTCCAAACAGGCAGTAGGTGTTTTCCTTGGACTTCACATTAGTTACACATAGTCTGTTAACTGTTTGCTATCTTCCTAATTCCTCAAGTGTTTTTTAAAGTATCTTTTCTTCTTGATACTTTTTCCATAGATACTATTCTCCATGTAGTTTTACTTCCTCCTCCTTCCTTATCTATTTACCCTTTCCTTTCACCTCTTCAGCCTTCTCTGTGTTTTGCCTCCCCCCTCTGCTGCAGTCCCTAGATTACATGTCTGTGGTATTTCCTGATACTTTATTATAGTAATAGGATGGGAGGTGCTAGCAGAAAACCTTTTGTTGAGAGCTACTGGAACTGTTCCCTGGTCTAGAATAGTAAGAATTATTAGGTAATATTATTAGAATGTTGTTAGATAATAGAAAACTCARAGTATGCTGGGAGAATTTAAATTTTGTTTGTTTGTGGATTGTATGATTGCAGAGTTGCTGGCATATGAGGTTCAGAGCTGCACATGTGTGCAGTTACTTGTTCGCTTCTTCTACAGCTAGTATAGTCGTTGGTGAAAATTCCGAAGAGACTATACTAATGATGTTATTGCCAGCAGCAAGTGTTTTCAAAGCCCTTATCCCAGGTATCAGACAGGAATATGTTTCCTCTGTAACTATATTTAGATGGGGRAGGGAAGCTAGGAACTACTTTTCTTCTGTTTCCCAGAAAAGTTTAGCTGTAACTCTAGTATCATGAAAGTGTTTGAAGTGCATCATGCAGACACATTTAAAAAGCTTGACTTGAGGAGATCATACATATGGGGGTTTTCTGTTGCTGTTCCTACAGGCTCAAAGATGAGAAGGCTTTTGTTCCTTTGAGGGCAAACAAGGAGGAAGAACTAGAAGCAAATTAAGAATTTCTCCTTTTTTTTCCGCAGATGTTGTCAACTTGGATCTGAAGTCTACCCTCAGGGTTCTGTACAACCTCTTCACAAAATATAAGAACATTGAGTGACCCTGGAAGCTGCTGAGGTGTTCATCCTTCCAACCTCCTTAGGAAAAAAACCCACAATAAAAACACCTTCAGCACACTCCTTTTGTGCCTTACTATGCTATACTTCATGCATTCTTTCTGCACTTGATGTGGTCTCTTCTTTAGCTCCTTGTATGACAATCCCACTAAAAATAATGTATGTGTATTCTCTAGGTCACTTGAAAAAGTGTTGGTATTTCACACTTCTGTCAGAAAACATTGTTGGGTCTATTGTATGTTATGGTCAACAAATGTTCTCCTTGTGATAAAGGAAATATACCACTAACTACTTTAATAAGCAGGGAAACCATGAGACCTTCCTCATGGCTGTAGACCCTTTGATGCTAATATTAGACTTCTTTTGCAAACTCTTGGTTGCTATTGGCATTGGATGGTTTTCCAGACGCAAGTGTTAGGAATAGAAAATCAATGCTGGAATTTATTTAGAAGCTGAGCCTTTTCTGTTAAATAAGAGTTTTGTATGTTCTGCCTAGGRTGGGGGGTGGAGGGGATTACAGGCTTTGTCTGAATCTACCTGGTGAAAGCCTTGAAGCTTTCTTCAGTTTTTGTGTTAACCTCATACTACTCAGTGTTATTGCCGTTCAGTGTTTACACAGAATAAGTCTTGCAATGGTGTCTACTTTTATTTCAGTTGCAGTCAGTATTTTGAGTGTGCAGCTTGAATCAGGCCAGTCAGGAGCTAGTCAAATGTGCATATGTTGGATTAATGCATTTCCTCTCCAATCATTTCTGAAATGTACATGAGGACTAATGACAGTTATCGWCAGCTTGACAGTTTAAAGGTTGACTCTTCATTTCATGTAGCTAAATTAAAGGGTCAGATTCCTGCTGAAGTTATTGGCAGCTGTACAATTCTGGGGCTCTGGCTTTTATAAACAGTTTTATGTATCTTCTTTCCTGAAGAGTACAATTGAATTCTTGGTATAAATAAGAGCTTGCCTTTACTTCTGGATTGCACTGGATTATGTCAGACGTAGTGTATGTGCATAGTGCAAGCCAATGGTTAGTATTCAGATTTGAAGCTCTTTAGTGATGTTCAGTTATGCTTTAAATTAATTTCATCCAGTTGCTTTGTGTCATCCCAAGAGATACTCTGCTAGGCTCTGGCCTAGTCCTGTAGTCTTTTAAGCTGTTACAGATTTTAGTGGGGATCTGTTTTTAAAAAAAAGGATTACTAGTTTATCCTGGAGACTCTAGTTACCTCATAGCACCTAATGGATTTCATCTGTAAAGCTGTTCCTGGCTTTTGATGTCTTAGTTATAGTAGTGTGTACAGGGAGACAGTGCTGGAATATGAGTAGTCTGAGTAAATTTTTGAGAAAAGTTGTTTGGAGGAAATGGGATTGTAATTTCCAGAATAAATTATTTGTGAAATATGTATGTACTACAATTTCTTTCTTTGGAATGCGTAGGAGAGGGATTTGACCACAGAACTGTTGCTTTTATGTATCACGTCAGGGACTTCTTTTTATGGACAGCTATGATTTTTTTGTGAAATATAAGGCAGAGTACCCCAAGAGGAAGCAGATACAATTGCTTCAATAGAAGGAGGCTTCTATTTTTCCCTAAGAATAGACTTTTTRCACCAAGCTTTATTTACGCTTCTGAGTTCAAAGGGAAACATGCTATCTGAATTGTTGTATAATGGAGATTTTTTCCTTTCTTCCTTCAGCCTTTTTTAATCTCAGAAATGTGGGGAAAAATGGGTTTCTGCCGCTTTGTTTTGGGGTTCTAAGTTCTAGTATTGACATATTTGTGTTACTTGTGCTCCCCCAGCTCGTTCCCCTTCCTCAGCCCCCAAAAGGTGGAAGAAGGTTTCCCTTTTCTTCCATGATAAATTCGGGTCACATCTACTGTAGAAAGTTCTGTGGGGAGGCAGTGCTTGTGTATGCTTTAGGAAAGAACTGATCTCAGTGTTTATACAGTGCACAGTACAGTAGGACTTGAATTTCAGATGGGGCCATTAGACTCTACCATAGTGCAATCAGTTGTTATAGAGGAGACTTGCAGAGGTACTGTGGGCAATGGTCAGCTGGAACTTTCAGATCTCCTGAAAGTTAATGAAGTTGGTCCAAATCTCTCGTGCTGTGAAGTAAGGGTATCATGGTACTCAAAGCTGGAAGATGATTGACTGAAAAGTCTCTCAAACTTTGTTTAATTCAGTATATTACTGGGAGACAAGAGATCTGTTGAGGAACTGTCATTCCACCCACCTCCTTTCAGTTAAGGTAGAAGTGCCAAGGCTGTGCATATTCTCTGAGGTGTTAGGAAAGTCCTCCAGAGAATCTAGTTTTGAAATTCCTGGCAATACTAATACCAAAAGCAAAAATAAAATAACAAGTGGAGAGAAGAACAGTTTTGGGTTGAGGGAGTTGATTATTTTTGAGAAAGGAATTTGTAATTGGTATCTGCATTGCATGTGAGCAGGTATGAACATGTTGCCAAGTTTTAAAATAGTCTGCTATTTTGTTCAATTAGGATTTTCTGGTCCTTTTCTTGAAACCGAAATCCCTTCTCTACAACCTGAGACATAGGTTCCGTTTAGTATTCCTTACATTAATATCCCATCAAGTGATGTTGCAGACTTGATGTCCTGGACAGATTGGAGGCAGGTGTCATATCCTGTGGGTTTTATTATATTTTAAAATCTGCTGGTAAATGTTGCACAGGGAAAAAATGCTCCTTTTCATTCTTGAATTCTTTCATTCTATGCTCCTTGCTGTCTAGCCAGGTAACTCTTCTTGCAGACACTGTCCTTATTGTTGACTAGATTTGGAGAGGAAATGCATTTATCTGAACTGAGCTTCATCCCTAGCAAACTAGTTTACAGAAAGATTAACGCAAACAAAACCTTCTCTAAACACCTGTTTTTTTCATACCTCTCTGTTATATAGGCGTGGTAAGTGTCATGTCTTTTTCTCTTAAAAAGATAAGTCAATGTTAAAAATGTTATTCACGAACTTTTTTGTAACTGGAGTTTTAGACATGTTCCCTTGGGGACCAGTGGGGTAGATTTGCATCCTACTGAGTTCATCTGGAATATTGAATGCTCTGCAGCGTTATAGCTCCCACATTTTTAAGTACTTAAGGAAAGGTCTGTCTTTTTCAGCCTATGCAGCTTGTCTTCTAGATGCATCTGCTAGATATACTCAGTTCCAGTAAGCTATATTATCATAGAAGAAGCCCAGATAYTCCCAGCTGCATCCTGCTTCTCAAGATGGAAAAACAACAAAAACAAGATTTTTTTTCCCCTCTTAATCAATGTAAAACCTTACAGGGCTTTCTACCCCTCTCCCCCAAAACCCAGTGCTTTCAGTATTAGTGTATTTTTAAAAACYTTTTCTACTGTTTTTAACAGTGTTTACTCTGGATTTCTAGCTACTAAAAAATGGCTTGCAGATAAAATTCGGAACTTGTCATATGCTGAACATATCCAGCTGTGTGACAAGGGTTGTGTACTGTAAGCAAGTTACAATGCAATGCTATGTTTGCTAAAAATGACAGCAGGAGTGTTGTAGAAAATCAGTGCATGGTTTGTGACAACTGCAATATTTATTCAAATAAATAAATGATAATCACTTGTTTTTCTCCATCTTTTGGGGGCTATATGGACAAGTGTAGGGGAAGAACTTTTGAAAGATGGGCTTCAACTATTGTCTTCATCAAAGTTCCTTGATCTGTATGAGGCCTTGTAAAGCAGTGAACATGGGTTTCTGGCACCAGTAAGCAATATGTCTATGCAGACACTAATGACCTTGTCTGTAGGTTTCATTGCCTTCTCCCCCCCCCCCCCATATTGCGCTGCTACTGGGCGTGATCCACTTCTTCACTTCTCCTTTCCCCAAAAGAAAACTAACTGGATTACACTCTCTGAAGTCTGTGAAAGAGTAGGGTTCRGCCCTTCCACAGCAGTACAGAGGGAAGCCAAAGCTGGAGTCCAGGAGTGTCTGCAGAGTAGCTGAGAAGCCAGAAGCCCATATGCGTCTGAAGGACTATTGAAAATGCTGTGGGTTTTCCTTTTTGTCTGGTATGGAGAGAGCAAAGAGTGGCTCTGTGATAAGCAAGATTGTGTGGAGAACCAGGAAAATGCTTTATCAAAACCTGTTACTGGTGGGAGTACTACTGATTCCTTGAATTGTTCCTTGCTGTTTCTGTATGAGGGCCAGGTGTGTGAGGCTGYGCATGCATGAGGTGTGCTTCAGGAGCGTAGGGGAAGAGTCTGGCTCGAGGGTGAGATGGGGATAAAATCAAATGCAATTCTGATACAAKTTAGTAATGCTGGTACAAAAGACAGAATACAGAAGACTGGATGCTTTATGCACTGGTGACAGCATCACTCCTTGAAGGAAGACGAATGTTTATCCCACACGTATTTTGGACTGTCGTTCTTTTAGTATTGCGGAACTGTAATTGAACAAGACTTTCAAAGAAGAAGTTACCTGAGCTCCCAGTGCAAGTAGGGGAGAGTTACAAATCAATTYCCCACCTTTTAATTCTTTGTTCCTTCTACCTGCTGATATGGAACTGGATTTGTCTAAAGGTCCCAACAGCATCTCTGTATATACCTTCCTTTTGTTTTTCTTCTCTGCATTCCTAGGCTGCAGCATGTGCTCCTACAGAGGTAAGAAGTTAATTGAACTTCTCTAACCTGATGCCATGTCATTGCCCTTTGATCCCTAGATCCAGGATTTTAGGTTAAGTTCTCAGTTGCTAATAGTTCGTGGCAGCTGGAAATCTGTCTTCAGCCTACTTTTGTTTATCCAATTTAGCTCATTTCCATGCAGTCGTGTCTAGCCTATGGAGCTGGACACAGGAATGGGTCCCTTAATAGCATTAAAGCAGACCAGTGTAATTAGTGTAGCTGTTTGCCGTCTCATTCTGGGATTTCACAGAGGGCTGCAGAGTTGCTTTTCATTTCAGAAAGAGCTAACAACTGCAACTGCTACTTGATGGAAGCATCAAGCTTCCCTCTTGAACAAGTGATGGAGAAGACAAGGCAGAGCRGCAGCACTGCCTAGTGAACAGGTGCCGTCTGTGGCTTGCTACGTGTAAGCTGCTCCTTCTACCAGCTAGGAAGAAAAGAGCATTTTATAATGCAGATCAGCACTAAAGGATCATGAGTACAAGGTATAGTGTAGCATGATGACATCATTTATTAGTTTTTTTTTATTATTAGATGCAAAAAAATGAGCACTGTGAGTTGCCCCAAGGATGTGCACTAGCAAGCTGTCATGCCGTGCAGTACTATGGAAGAATGATCGTATCTTCCCAATACTTTTTGTTATTTCAAGGAGTTGCAGGGACGTATGTTTCCTCCATTTGTGTTTCTGTTTATTTTTGTCTCCGGCAGGGACCGAGCACATAGACAATTGAGTTCCGGATACCACTGTGGTTTCGTTTTTAAGGGCAGCCAGTGCTGCGCRGTGCAACTTCCCTCTTGCATTTTTCTATGCGCCTCGAGCTGCCCTGCATGGGAGACTGCAGCTTCGRCACAAAACTGCTCAAGCCTCAGTGTCAGCCTCATCCTCTGATAAACTGCGTATCGCTTGCTGGGAAAAGATCTTGGAAGAGCTTCCGGAGAATTACTAAAGGAGAGAGCAGTAAGTTTGGGAAAGGGATTTTTTTTTAAATAATGTAAAACTACATCCACATGGATTGTTTTTGGTAGAACAACACCTCTTCTGAGGCTAATGAGCAAAAATGGCTCGCTAGACTTAATGTATCGTGCTCAAGAAGGAARTAAAACCAAGTTTTAAACTGGGCACATTCATGTTCTCGTTCTTTTTCATTTGTTTTTTAATTCTGGTGTGCTGAAGGCAGCAGCATTAACTGACTTTCCCCATTTSGTTTTTGTTCCCGCCTCAGCACGATCTATTTAGCAAACTCTTCTTAGGCAATGTGTTTGAGCTAATGTGGAGCAGGGCTTTTGTCTTTTCAAACAGGAAATAAAGCAGTTGAAGCAACTTGGTAACATCGGCTGAAAAAGCAAGTGCCTTGTGTATATCCTACAGTTGATTTATAGGTCAGAGACCGCTGTTAGCATGTGAATGTGTTCTAGCAGAGATGTCTGGAGCCTGACTGTGAGGGCTCAGAGAGGAARAGGGAGCTGCTCTGTCTTGGAGAATTAATTGTTTTATCAGTAATTGTTCATTGCAACATTGTGCAAGTCCAGCTCTCGGCCTAGCAAAAATTCACTCGTTGGCCACCTCAGCAGGTGATCTAGGAGAAATACAACAGCTATTCACTTGAAAACAAACAAACCTGTACATTTGTGTCATTGTGTCCATAACAGAAAATAAAATACCAAATTATGCCGTATCATTTGAAGAGGCAATAAGTAAACCTCAATGTTGTTTAAGAATTCCAGCATGAAATCCCACTGCAATCAGTATTCAAGCTGTTGTCTCATAAAACTCTCCTCCAAGTACTGATAAATAATACATGCAAGAGGATGAAGGCCAGAGAAAATAGCATGTTAGTAACAGTCGTGAATAGCAAATTGGAAAGATGGGCTGCAGAGTTCAGCAAACTCGTGTGTGAGATGCACACCTTCCATCCCTTCCTGCTCCTCAGCAAACAGCTAAGCTAAAGGAGGCCAAAGGCAGTCGTGTTCTGTTTGCTGTCATTTCTGCTTTTTGGTATTCTTTGAAAGGCTGCTGTCTAGGATCAGGCCTCACAGAAATGAAAYTTGACACAAGAGGGACTACTCTAGAGTGCTAATTATTAGTAATAAGGAATGAATCTGTTACGTGCTAAGGAACTGCAGGTCTTGGGCTCTGAAATGGCTGTTGGAAATCAGTGTAGATAAATACAAAGTGAAACAGATGGAGCAAAAACAATCCCAGCTCTACAGATAAATGATGGTCTGTGAGCTGACTGTTGCTATTCAGGAATAAACTCTTGGGATTATAATAGATAGCTCCATGCAAGTGTCAGCTCTGAGCTCAGCAGTGATCAAAAGGCAGTGTTAGGGATYACTGGGAAAGAGATGCACAACAAACCTGAAAACATTACAGTGCACCTCTCTAAATCCATGCAGCTCTGSGTCCTGGTAGTTCAAAAAGTATATAGTTGCACTGGAGAAAGTTTGGGAAAGGAAGATTGATGAAAGGTTTGAAATGGTTTCCATGTGCTGYTCCCTTGTTTCTTCAGCCAGGAGAAGAGATGACTGATGAGGGTGTATGACAGAAATGCAGAAAAYGTTACTATTATCTAGTAACTCGTAGTGAGGTGAAGGGCTTGACTCAGTGATTCTCTCTGGCCCTGGGAGTGCTGGGGAGCACCATGGCTGTAGGCAGCTGAYGGGGTCAGACCAAGAGAAAGAGATGGGTCTTCATGCAGGTGTAGTCAAGCTCTTCAGCTCCTTACTGCTGAAGGGTGAGAGATGACGTGTTCAAGGGGCAACCAGGAAGTTCATGGGAAGTAAATCCATTGCTAATTGCAAAGACTCTAGCTTTGATTTCGAAAGTGTGAGCTGCAGGCTGTTGAAGCTCGTAAAAGTGTTTTAGGAATGTATGTGTATGTGCTTGCTCAATGTTTTTTCCTAACTACCTGCTTTTAGGTGCTGCGAGGGACTGGTTACTAGGCAAAATCGACATTTTGTGAGTAGGCCACACAGGACTGAGGTCTTGGAGTAGGTTAACTTATGCTATTGCAAATACTTAATTTCAGGCCCTTTTCTACAGTTTTGCAAATTTTAAAGAGCCGCTTTGGATGTTTGGATTCCTTGGCCAAACAGAGACCAAAGATATTGCAGACAGAGTATGTTATTTTGATGCATAACTACTAAATGGAAGAGTAAGAGATAATTGAGTACTGCAGCAAAGCTGGGTTAGTGTAAGTTGTGGTTTACAGTAGACTGTTACAAAAAAGTAATGACTGGGACTTTCCAAGGCAATAACGGCTGTCATGAACCTGATTTAGAAGGAAGTTGTACTGAGGTTGTTCTGTATTAATTACCTTTCCCCTCTTGGTTCATTTTATCTGGACAGTCTTATCCCAGATAGTTCAGTTGCTCCTCAGGCACTAAATGACTCAAATTTTTCTTCATTATTTTACTTTGTAAGCTACTTTTTTAGAGACAGCATTCAGTTTTGCAGCCACCATAATGAAACAAATTCTCTCATGCCCCCTCCCTCTAATGGTTTCCTGAGACTTTTGTATCTAATGTGTTTTTGCAAGACTGAACAGGCAAAAACATTTAATTGCTATTTTCTACCAGTATTCTCTTTCTAAGTGTGTTTGGCTTGGCAAAGTCTGTGTTAAAATACAACACATGTTCATAATGCACTTTGACTGGAGCCTTTAAAAAATATGGAAGAGAGAGTCTACACAGTGGCACCATGCTGTTCAGAGCCTAAAGCTATCAAAGAAAGAAATATTGCTTCRTAGATCTTCTCTGGATGGTGTGCATTAACATTTGCATCAGATTTGTTGCTCCAATATGCTTACAGGGCAGGGTATTCACAGCATCTCACTTCAAGTACTTGCACTAGCARCCTCGACTCTCTTTTCAGTAGCAGAGTAAAGGAGGTAACTTAAAAAACACAGGCCAGAGCAAGACCCTCATTTAAATACTCTAGATTACTCCTTAGAGATCCGTGTTCACTGGGAAGCCGTGGGAGACAAGGCTCCTAATCCAGGCATCTCAAGTCAACAGTATRAGTCCTATCCTGTGTGAACCTCTAACGTCTGGCATCTCACTTTCGGATAAAAAAGAAAAAAAGCAATTAGCCTGACTTGTCCCATAGTGGCCCTGCAGCACTGAATGTTAGAGAGGGCAGAGCATTTTCCTTCTGTAGACCATAGCAATCCCAGTTGAGGAGCAGAGCAGTGATCCATCTCACAGTGTACCCTGCTTCCAGCCACAGCTGGAATTTGATGAGCCAGAAGTACGTAAAAAGTGTTTCTGATCATATTACTGCCTGCTCTGCTGTGTTTTTTCAAAATTGTAAGATTGCCGGGGAAGTTGAGGTCTCTTAGGTGGATTTGYATAGATGCGACGATGACACAAACCACATGCTGCTGAGATTGTCCGTGACTTGGGGTCGTGATCGTTCTGTAGGTCATTTCACCTCTGTAGGCAATCATTTACATGTACAGTATATAACTCTGATTACCTGCACTTAAATTTACTTACCTTTGGATTAGTGAAGAGCCACCCTGATTTTTGCATTGTAGTACAAATTGCAAAAGAGACCACTCAGATTCTGATATCCTGAATATTTTATTAACTTTTAGTCTTTGCCAAGCTAAACTGTTGTAGTTTTCTCAGTCTTGTGGTCTTGACCAAACAATCTTAACAAGAACATTCAGATTGCAAAGGCAAGCACTTAAAATTTAACATTTTCTACCACTCAAGCTGTCTATAGAGCCTACCTCTATCTTCTGTGTTGTCTGTATAGGCAGAATGACACTGTTTCGCATGCATGCGGTTAAAAAATCAGACTGGTCTCCCATTGCATTGGGATTTGGTTCAAGGCTTCTAGAAGAGTGAGAGAGGTCATTGCCAGGCTCATAGCTCTTTTCTGATAGGTAAGAGCTGAACCTCTGTTCCACGTTTGGTAGGACAGTGTGTGTGAATGATTATGGACTCTGTCCACCCTGGTTCGACTACTCCATTCTTTTTCTCTGCCTTTTCGGCACTGCCGCGTGACTCCTAGCCATTCTGGAAAACCTCGCCCATAGTTCTGTGTTCGAAAAAGTATTTTGACTTATTTGTTGTGTATTGCCATTGTGTTTTAATTTGAGGACATCTGTATTGGGAAGGAAAGTAGTTCTGCAATCTGTATTTAAAATAAAAATCCTTGGGAAGGATTAACATCCTTCCTAATTCATATCCAGGCAGACTTGTGTACCCAGAAGCAGGTCTTYTCTTTTTTTTTCTCCCTACAATTCTGCCAGCTGRTCTAATAAAAGATACTGCTTCTATTCAGTAACTTTTCTCAGTAATTTAACTACTGCAGACTTGATTTAATAGTTGTTAAGTACTGGTCATTTTTATAATAGATACTCATTGATACCTAGAAGAGGAAAGCTTTTTGATTTCAGTTGAAATAAGATTTTGCTACTCTAATTTAGATGAAACAAAATGGGGTGGAATGAAGGCATTCCATAGTACTGCAGTGTCCCCATGTTTTAGTGATTAACAGCAGAAAAGGAAACTCCTTTTTAAATTTTCAGATTTTTTAAAAATAAGTCATCCACAAATCATGCAGTAGTAACTTTAAAAAAAAAAAACTTTCTGTTTGTGCATTTTCTTCTGGGCACTCATTTTGATCTTAACATACTTTTGCTAATGTATCTTGTTCTCTCCCTCCCATATATATTTTTTTTAATAGTTAACCAGGAGTGAAAAAAGACAATGGATCCAGACTTTCTAAATGTGTTTACACAGCAGGCTGCACTTAATCAATTTGAAGTTGAAAATGACATTGCTCAAGGTATGTACTTTATGAACCAGGACAGAAAAAGGTCAGAGGAATGACCTAAAGAACTAAGCAGAAAATTTGCAGTACAAATTAATTGTATTCTTTTTTTTTTTTTTTTTTTTTCCCCAGCAGTGCTCCCAGCGTTTAATCAGCTACAAGTGAACTCCTAGTGTGTAATTTTGCCTCTGATTCTCTAGAGGCAAATCATGAGGCAGTAACAGAAGTTCTAGCTGATCCCTTACCTGAAACTTAAACTTCATATACAAGGATCTGCCCAAATTTGGTTCTTTTTTTCCAGAATTGACCTTTGGATGTTATTGATTTGAATTCCATTGAAATATAATTTCTGATTGTAGTTATAATACTCTGATATGCCATTTTCTCCCTCAGAGGAAATCTGTTAAAATTAAAACTGACAGTGTTTCTACATATGGAGCTTAGAGATACTGGCTAATATTAAATTGATAGCAGATTTTATAGAAAACCTACATTGCTCGTATCTGATAGTTGTAATGAATTTTGTTTACTTCCTTTCGTAGGAGAGAAGAGGAAACTCATAAAACCCACCTCTCGCAATAATTCCAAATTGGAAGAATTAAAACTGGTACCACTTCTTTTACTATATTATTTAAGTCTCACCCCAGGTTGTTTTAACCTCTTGTGGTAGTGCTCAGCCATRTAAACTACTAGCCTCTCTGGCCCAGTCCCACACTCTCTAAGGACATAGACTGRGTCTGGTTTTGGCACTTGGGCTACACACGAACAGACAAGAGCTTTTGCTTAAGCACAAGTACCAGAATAGCTGGGGCCGTACTGGATCAACCTTCAAGTGCTGACATTGCACAGAAGTGGTCACTGGTGTGTGTAAAGCTSCTTTTTTTCTTACATAATCTCTCTCCTAACTCGGGACATGTGGATGATGTGTGCCAGAAGTGCCCCGTTGCTGGTTCGTTGGAACTGTAATGCAATAGCAAAGAGAATGGCTGTGGTTTGAAAACAAATCCACATTACTGTTACTAAAGGCTGCTCTTCTGACACATGCAAGTTTACTGTCTTGATCCCATGATAGCAAGTTTTCAGAYTGCCTCCATGCTGATTTGCAACAGTTTTCTGTTCTGTCTTCTACCTTGTGTCTACTGGTTGTCAGTGGCAGCTGGCTTAGGGAAAGCTGTGATGCCTCCCAACCWGGGTAATATAAAGCAGAGACAGAAGGGATGAGGGGTCTGCAAGTCACCACTGGAACTCAGGAGAAAAAGCTTGCAAAATCAYTGTATGGTATATTGTTTGCTTGAAGTAACTGTGAAGGATGAAACCTGTTTCAAAGGAGACTGCTTTATTTACAAGTAATTTTGAAAATATCCCCTGTGCATTCAATCACCATATTTTTCTAATGTCACAGCCCAGAGGAAAGTTAGCATACTGAAATTTCCTGCAAGAAAATGACCTCTCTCTTTTGAGACCAGCACTTCTTGCATTATGAGATACTAAAATTGTTATAAATATCAAGAAWATGAGCTTAGGTTATGCACTAATATGTGTATATATTGTATTCATAAAGCCATAAATCTGTATATTTATTATGTTTTCTCAAACCTTCATGCACACTCAATCAAGAAGATTTAGTTTTTGTCAGGCGCTCACAATATTTTTATACAAAGAGAGAATCTTGAAAGGTAGTACTGCGAAATGCAATTATATTGTCTACAGAGACACTGAATATGTTTTTCTCAGAGTGCCAAGAATGAAGAGATTTCTTTAGTTTATGAAGATTTCTGTGAGCTTCAGTGTTTAATCCRTTTCCTGTCACAGTCACTTGAAATAATAGTTTTTACCATCTAACTTCTTTTCTGTGGAAGATGGGGAGGTGGGATTTGAGCCCCAAAAGAGGGAATCTCCTGTGCGCCTGTCAGTGCCACAGGTCGTCATCTTGATCTAAAGAGCTCACGACTCCTTTAGAGAAGAGATAATGATTGGGGGGGGGGCATTGAGTTATCTTCAAGGGAAGAATAAGGGGAGCAAAGAAAGTCGTTTCAGAAAGATACTGTGTTCCAGTGGATTTTCATCTTGAGATGGCTTTTGGGAACTAGGAAATGTGAACTGCCAGGTCGCTCACTGTAGTTGTTATTAATATCAAACTGCAGGTAAAAGACAGGGTGGTTAAATTTAGAAGCTAGTGGAAAACGTCTTTTTTGCATATTCTTTCTCCTATCCCTACCTACTCATTTTTAGATACAATTGTCTGCTCTTTTGGAGTGGAGTCCGAAACAGAGTTGTCTGGTCGGCAGGCTGTGATCATCACTGTTGAGAGCAGAGGCAGCAAACAATCTCATAAATTGCACTTAGCACTGCATTGCATTTGACCGTACCRTTACTTTGGTGGTATGAGTCTCTCCCTTGTAAATCCAGAGCGTTATCAGAACCAGRACAGTAAGCAGCAGCGGAGGGGCACAGCTTTTTGCTCCAGAAAAGTGCAGGTTCCTTTTTGGTTGAGGAAGTATATGTTTCAAACACTTTGACAGCTTCTCAGTTCAAGGAGGTGCCAGAACAAGGCATTCGTGGTTCTTGTGCAGTTTCAAGCATCCCGGAGATGCTTTTTCTTATGGGCTGTTTTTTAATATTTTTGTTACCTTTGGCTGACCTGCAGGGATCTGCTGTGAATCTTTCCCTCTAAGTGGGAAGGGTATAATCCACAAAAAGAACTCCAGCCACTCACCTGTAGCAGTAATAATAGCAATACCAGCAATAATAACTCCTCTTTCTGGAGGTTCTTGCTAACARCCAGCTGGGGCTAGTGCTTTTTGGTTCTGCTTCAGTCCGTGAGCTTCGTGCAGCCGATCATCAGTGCTCAGCAAACGGTTTGATCRTCACCCTTCGCTGCAGGGTCTCGCAGCTGCAGCGTGGTTAGTAGTGGTAGCCTGGTAGCGGTGGCTGRATGCTAACCCCCTTTCATCAGCTCGCATTGTGAGAGACGGCAAAGAGGGATGAAGCAATCACTGGTACAGCTTGAGGGACCGCGTCGGGGGGAGGCATTTTCCTCGGATAACTCCCTCGCCACAACTCTTCCTCTGATAGCTGCTGTTGGTAGCAGCAAGTCTGGCGATGCACAGCAGATGTGCTTCCAAGCATTTCTACTCAATGACAGAATCATGCTGTATTGGAATATTAGTTCTGGTCTTTTTTCCCGTTATATTAGCATATGTAGGCAAAGCRCATGCTTGGGGAAATGCTTCTGGATTCTTTTGGACTCGTGTGTAGAAGTGCAGTGCACAAGGGTCTGGCTGCAGAGAAAAAAGAACGTAGCTGGGAGCACGAGTCCTTCTCAGCCAGCCCTTGGCTTCCTAAGCAGTTTCCTTTTGCACAAGTAGGAAAAAGAGTAGAAAGAGCAATGAAAGGAATGCCACATAAGAAGGTGGGGAGGAAAAATGGAGTCCCTCCTCTCCTAATTTAGAGAGAGGATAGTACAAAATTACAGCGAGAAAACAAAAATAGGAGAGAAAAGGCAAGAGTGCTACTTATATTCRTGATCGTAATAAACAGCAGAACAAGTGAAGCCTCTTTGTTTATGAACTTTTGTCTCAAATGTGTGTGTGTGTGTATTCTCTGATGTCTAGTAAAGGCTGGGGGCGGGAGGTGCACTCTGCAGCCTGTTTCCTGACAGAAGCAGGAATAGGGTCTGCTCTACCTGTGTATCTATTTTTACAAAATGCACAGGCATATAACTTCTGAGATGTCTACACCCCTTACAGAATTGGCCAGCAAGCCTAATGATGTTGGGGAGAACTGATACTTACTTTGCATTTCCTTTAAAAAGAAAAAAAAATGGAAAGCCCAAAGGAAATGGAGAATGAGAACAAAACCAGATGTGAGATAACAGGACTAAGGAGTAACGCGATACAGTGCTGAATATGGTTTTAAACAACAACAATATAGTTGTCAACTGCTTTATTTTCCTCTACAGTTTTTGATTGACTGGATTAACACAACTCTGAAACAGGAACACATAGTAGTCAAAAGTCTGGAGGAGGATTTGTTTGATGGGCTGGTACTTCATCATCTTTTGGGTAAGCTGCTTTTTTGAATTTAGCTCCCAAGAAAATCAAGCAGGAACTTTTGGATCAAAGGATAAACAGCATGAAYTGGAATAGTAGTAGAACTGCTGGAATCTTACTTCTCTTTAATGGAAAAACAGAAGTGCACTACGAACAATTTATGGTTACTATTCTCAACAAATGCCTGCTGATCTTCTGTTCTTTTTATATAGTTACATTTTCTTCTTGTGATGTTACCAGCAACATGGGATGGAATCAGCACTGAAATTTGTTAGTTCTGTGTTTTTTGTTAAAAAAAAAAAGTTTTAGGCCTAAACACTGGGTTGGGACCAGAGCTGATGAAAGTCTAAGAGGCTGTCTTTATTTCAAGGGGTCAATATGAATATGTGACAGCTGAAAAAYAGCTTTTTTTTTGGTTGATTTCTATCTCTCCCTCTCTCCTATCTCTGCTTTGCTGTTTTTCCCTTTTCACTCTCCTCAGGGATGCATTTTCAAACTGTATCTCTTTTTAACCAAAGCTGAGGACTGTAGTATGGGTAGAGTTGGCTTACTTTCCTCAGTTAGTTGCCCAGCAGTGATCTGGGATTTCTTCTGTTCATGTGAGCTGATGTGACCTTTGTGCGGTGATCGGCAGGGAAGGTCCACTCACTGCGTTCCTGTAGTTTCCACCAGAAGAACGAGGAAAGCGGAGCGCTGGGGTCGGGGAACGACGCTGTGAGCAGTGACTCGAGTTGGACCCTTTTTGCAGAGCCTCACTCATTTTACTGAGGCTTTTGGAGAGCGCAGAAATTTAACAAGGCGTATGCAGCTGCAGGATGTGGGTCTGTGCTTTGGAAGTTATTAACTGGTACCAGGCATTTAAAGCAAGACTTCGTGCRCTTTGCTGTGATTTTATGTTTTTGTTTTCCCTTTATTTTCCCGTGGCGGTAAAATACATACTTTTTCATATGGACTCTCTGTTGAAGAAAACCTAGGATCTCTCAAGCTCGATGTTGACAAGATTGCATTAACAGAAAAAAAACAGCGACAGAAGCTCTCTGTGATTCTGGAGGCGGTGGCTAAGTGTTTGCAGCTGGAAGAAAATCAGCTGAAATGGAGTGTTGAATGTAGGTGCAAAAGAGAAATGGGAGGGAATTATCCATCCTGGGGTCCTCTACTATAAGTCTGCTATGAGGCAAAGGATGTTTTGGGGCTAAGGGTGCTACAACAGGACTTAAATAACATTTCAATTACTAGTTGAACTACRAGTCGGACAGGAATATCTGACAAACATCGGGTCATGCAAGCCTCATTCTCAAAGTATGTGGACTGCTCTTCAAGTTATGGATCACTTATGGCCCTCAGCATCCTTGTGTATATCTCACCAGATGTTAAATTAAGTGATGGTATTGCTTATTTGTGATATCGTATAACCCCCAATCTGATGCCCCACCTGTGATATGGCCTTCCATGACTTTGAGATCCTTTGCACAGGGAGARTTTAGGATATTACAGTGAGATTTAACTTGCTTTGCATGCTAAAAATTATTTTCTTTCTTTATATGGAATAGCTATCTTGACAAAAGACCTGCTGAGCACGTTGCATCTTCTGGTTGCAATAGCAAAACACTTYCAACCGAATTTGGCTATTCCTCCAAATGTTCAAGTGGAAACAATCACTATTGAGGTAATTATGGTTTTATATTTGTTACTATGGATCACAGAGACCTTTCACAGGACTTAATTTGCTTAGAACTAGGGAGAAGTGTGTGTACAGCTGTAAAAAAAGATTTTTTTTTTTTTTTTTTTGCTTTCTGTGAACTATGTCTTTTAATTTCTAAGTTGTTTGCTGCTCTGAACTATTACTTTGGGCTCAGTTCAGATGCTATATCTTCAAAAGGGCAGAAATACTATTCTCTCTCTTCTCMTTGATGCGAAAGAAATGGTCCAAATTGAAAACAGGTATAGATCTTTGTGAACGAAGAAAAAAAGAAACAAATTCTGCTGTTACCATCTACAAGTATTTTAAAATAGAAACCTACACTCTTAAATCATGGTATTTGTTTAATACTAAGTATTTATCTCCTTAGAGGAAGGGAGTTTTTGCTATCTGAGGTCATATTTTGGTATTTTTCTCTACAAGCTAAGATCTGCATACTTTCTTTTTGTCTCCTGTTTCTTGAAATCGATGCTGGAAACTCACACCTGATTCTGTGTCTCTGKGACTTCAGAAGAACATCATATTTCCCACAATTTTGTCACAAGTTTAACAAAACTTTTGACATAGTCCATGTGCCCATAGTCCATATGCCATTAGCTAGTGCTCTTCCCTCTTTGGAACAYCAAATGGGGCTGAGATGGTGCATGTGCTTAAGCTACATACTTCACTTGGAGAGGATTAAAAATGTCCTGGAGGAAGAGTCTCTTCTGGGACTCGATTCTGCCAAGGTAGCCTTGGCACTCATTGCAGCCTAGCACTTAAGCATGTGAGTAGCCTCTCTGATTTCTGATTGGAGTCTAAAGCTCATGTAGTGCAAGACTGCTTAGTTAAAAATTCAGACTGTTAGTAAAGCAGCCTGCCAGGTAGTTCCTTACTTGTGGATACCTCAGCCACTCCAAAATCAGAAGGGATCATTTATGAAAGTACAGCCTTGGAAAATGATACTAACTCTGAAGACAAATGGCAGTTGAGATAATATGGGCGATGCTCTGGGATTATGGTAGTGAGCAAAATCTCAAGAGAAATTGATGCTCTTGAGGGAGARAAGAAATCTTTAGGTTAAAAGTGAGGGAAACCCATAATGTCAAGGGTTCAGAAGAGGGGCAGAAAAACTGCAAAAGTGTTTGAGGGCAGGAAAGAGAAAATGTGGAAGAGGCCCAGAAGAGACAGGAGAAGGGCCAGCCTTCCTGTGATGCTTGCCAGGAGTGAGGTCCTACCTTTGCCCTGAAGTGCTGGATGTGCTTGCATTGCAGCACAGATCGTGGGAGAGCTCACAGCAAGCAGGCAGGCAGCAGTCCTGATGGCAATGTATTGACTCAAAAGACTTGACTCAGAAGAGAAGGGGTTTCACTGCCTGCAGAGGGAGAGCGGCGAGCATCAAATACTTCCCTGTGGAAAAGATACTGGTCAGGTGCCTGACTAAAGCAGCAGGATGTGCAGGGATGCTGATTTTCTCCTGCTGCTTCTGGCTGTCAGTTGGGTAGTTGCTCTCTTGCAGTAATTGAAGATGTGTTTTGATGGTATGCGGAATACGAAGGTCTATGTAAATGATTAGAGCTGAGGAGAAAAGGTGCAAGGACATAAGCAAAGATCCCAGGTAGCTTCAGCAACAGGAAGACTTGCCATTCTGTATCTAAGCAAGCCTCCAAAGCTAAGGTCCCTGTGAAGGAATTCATTTGGTGGGTGGCAGGCTGAGTAGTGAGGTCCTTATATGGCAGAGGCGACCACCTCCAGAGCTGTAAAATTAAAGGTTCCTTAACACAGGGAGCTGCACGAGGAGATCACTGTGAGTTCAAGCTCACCCGGACCAGCTTAGCGCAGACATCAGCTGTCTGAGCTGAGGTGCCAGCCCCAGACATCACCAGCTGAGGGACTTCCTGTGTTTTCCTTTGCTCCCTCTCATGGGGAAATGGGTGATTTCTGGGAGAAGAGTGAGAAGAACAGAAGAGAATAGTAACCTCTTAAAGTGCCTGCACTAATTTCACTAGAGTTCTTGAGTAAATGCCCTCTGGTAAGTGCTTATGACACCAAACAGGTCATGAGCGTCTCCTTATTGCTTTCAGATTTTTTTTTTTGAAACAAAAATGAAAATATTTGTTGTCTTTTTAACAGAACACCTCCAGAGGATTAAAGACAGAAACTATGGTGGAATGTATCACAGATGCCAAGTAAGAGGGGATGTATGTTGGCTTTTACACTGTGAATCAGAAAGGAAATGTTGTGTGTGGGGGGTTTCCCCTTAAAAGAAAGCTGGGCGCATGAAAGCAATGAAAATTACAATACGCATATGAACTGTTCTGGGGGTTTCTTCTTTTTTTTTTTTTTTTGTTCCCTTGCCTCAAATTAAGTATTATGGGCTAATACCTTTCTGGTTTACTCTTTATTTAAATTTCTCTAAAAGACTGTCTGTGAGCATTTCTGAGGCTTGATGTTTGTTGCTGCCATGGAATTAGTGCCTGAAGCAAAGGCACTAATCAATCCTCATTAGATTTTACTGGTAGTAGTAAAACCTAACAAATATAGTAATAAAAATCCAGTATTGTACGTTTACATGTCCAGAAATAAACTAGAAATTTTATATAGCCACAGTGGTTTAAATCTACTAACAGTTCATTGCTATTGTGTTATTAAATTAAGAAAAAGGAAGCAGTTTTTCTGTATTTTACTRTTGAACTAAGCTTTGCGCTTGCTGAGTTTGTGAGGTGCTGTGATTGTTAAATGAGTTGAATAGTAGGATACCATTTATACACAGAATGTGAACATCTTTCCAAGAACTAGAAATAGGTTTTCCTACTATCATCTTTTATATACAGAACATCTTTAAATATCATGAGGTTACCGAAAGAGGATATTGCAAATTATGCTTATAAAATAAATGTTTATTAGTCTGTGTGCCAATTAAAATCTTAATGTACTTCCAAGTACCTATACAGGTATACTTGAAAATGACTGTTGGAGAGTTGTTCTGACATAAAGTTAATGACACTTTGTAATGTATCTCCTACTTCATAAGATGCCTGATGGCACACACAAGCTTTACTAATGAATAGAATTAGTTCTACTAAAGTGTTTTTCCCTAACTCTTTCTTTTTATTGTACTTTTTAGAGAAAATTTAGAAGACCAGTCAAGTAAGTACTCATATTGCCAAATTCAGTGCTTCTCTACTATGCTTTATTATGCACCAAATTTTGTTTCATTTCCCTTGCAATAAAAATCAGTACATTCCTACTACTAGAGCTAGCAGTTTCATGGGTTTCTCTTAGGGTTTTTCTTCCAAGTGTCTTCTGTTAATGACTATTCATATCAAGACAATATAGTTTTGGGAAAAAAAAACACAAAAATTGATCTCTCTCACTTCGGTGGAACTATTTGTGAACATAATGGCCTGAGAATTGTGCTTCAAATTGGTACTAGTTTTAGTGTAGTTTCCTTTCCTTTCTGTAGTTTGCAAAATAAGATTTTGAAATTTCTGAGTACTTGATTATAGACAGCAGCTCAGTAAAACAAACATCCTCCCCTGATTTTGCCCTTAGGAAATGCTTCCTAAGTGTGCGAGATGAGATGAGCCTGCAGGAAGCTCTGTGCACTGCTTAAGGTTCAGCACAAGGCTTTTGGTTTGCACACTCTGAGCTGGTCCTTCCTGCAAGGGGCATGTTTTATCTGCAGCGAATCAACAGAAGCATTTTAATTCTCTACTGTGTCCTTTATGTTAGCATTCCCATCCTTTGCAGAGGTGTAAAATGTTTCATTTAATACATGTTTAGCGCTTACTTCCCTGAGTGGCATCCAGGAAGTTAGTGGCAAAAGTGTRAGTGGGTATTTTCTCCAGTGGTCTGATTCTGCTGGGGAGAGAAATCATAGAACCAGTAAGATTGGAAGGGAYCTCTGGAGATCATCTAGTCCAACCTCCCTGCTCAAGCAAGGTCATGTTAGACAGGGTTGCATTCAGGTGGGTTTTGAATATCTCCAGAGAAGGAGACTCCAGAACCAGAAATCAGAACTCCACTCTTCAAAATGCTGTCTCCATCTGTTTTTAACGCTGCTCACTTACCAAAGAAAAAGCACAGCCACATCTCCAAGTGTGGCTCCAGAAGAGGGCTCTCGAGTTTGCGAGAACCTTGCAGCCTTCAGGCTGTCACTCCAGCGATTTGTTTGATTGATTCACTGATTTTCTAACGATGCTGCAGCAACCCTGTAGCAGGGTGAAAGGAAAAAACCTCAGGAAAGTCTAACAATTATGCTGCTGGATGCCTTGGATTTTAAAGGTGTTTCACATGCTTGCCTTGTGCTGCCACCAGAGCAGTCTTGGGGACGGGGCGCTCTGGGGAGATGCAGACTGCGCCGGCTGAAACTGGAGGTGAGGGTGGGAGTTCACAAAGAATTTCATGCACCTCATTTCCTTGGAAATCTTCAAAAATCTTTCAAGGTTAAAAAACACGACTTAAAAGGGAGGAACTGTAAAACTTGCCAAACTTACCCGTTGCTTGGGCTAGTGGTAGCACAAGCTGGAGACCCTCTGCAGGCAAAAATTTGGGAGCTGGCTGGAGAAAATTGTTTTCTCTGTGGAAGTTGGACTAAAGTGGAGCCTGAACCCCTGCTCTCTGTTAAATATTAAAGCAGAATTTCCCCCCTCTTCCAATAGCTCTTTTTCTTCMTTGTTTATAAGATGTGAACGCCCTTCTCCTTCTCGAGCTACTTCAAACCTCTGATATGGCAGTTATCTCAAATAATGCCAATTAATGTTGTTTCATTRTAACAGATGATGCCTTTGATGAATTATTCAGCCATGCTCCAGATAGACTGGATGCAGTAAAACAGGTAATTTAATTTTTAAATAGACATTGAAATTTGTAAGGTAAAATATAATTCATGACTTCCCTGGAAAAAAAAATCCTCATTTCTTCTCTCTTCTCCTCCACATTTATTTTCTTTAGGTATTTCTGCAGTTTGTCAACCAGCACGTTGGAAAATTAGGATTAAATGTGAAAGACATCGAATCTCAGGTAGCCTGCTCAGAGCTGTGTGTTAACATGTTTTGTCAGCTATTGGAGTGTTTCTTCTCTTTATTAGGATTCTTGTTGTAGTAATTCCAAACTTGGCAACACAACAATTATTTCTAGCTTCAGGTTAAAATCACAGGCTTCAGCCTCTGAAGCTAATAAGATAAGCAATGGAAAAATATAGCTTTACATTGAATACTCTGCGCTTCTTGTAGTGCTACAGGGAGTAATTTGAAGAACCTCTAGCTCCTGTGGACTGCGTTTCCTTTTTGGGGGAAACAAGTACGTTGGGGCTATTCAACGGAAAGCTGAGCTGGTTGATGACGTGCTCATAAGGGGCCTCGGCATTTCCTCCCCAGTCCCCAGCAAAAAGGGGAGTAAACGTGCCTCCTCCCGTGCCTTTCCCATGCTGCTGACCTTGGAGGCCCTCAGCAGCTCAGCCCCGAGCGAGWTGTGTGCTGGAGGGCCGAGGAGCCCCGGGACATCCTGTGGGGCTTCTCCCTCCCCTGCTTCCCCAGCCCACGCGTGCCCCTTCGCTTCGGGCACTCAGAATTGCCACGCGGTGACGGTTCCCGTGGGCCACCGGGGAGCGCGGGGGCAGCGCACAGCTCCAGGGCTCTGCTGGGTCCTCCTGACGGATGGCCATGAGAAAGGARGTTTCAAATGTGTTTTGTCATAAATCTCTGGCACTAGGCAGATTGATTGATTTATTTATAATTACATACGTGATTGCCTGAATTCTCATCGCATCCGGAATAGCTTGTTTTAATTGTTAGCCTTTTATAATTTCACWTTGCTACTAAGGTGGCTTATGTAACTAAGCGTGAAGTTTACTGTGTAAGAGGTGCAAGAAATTGAATTTTTAACATGTCTAATTGCCGGTGTGCCATTTCATTTCCTTTTTGACTAGAATRGCATTTCTCTCGAGTGATTTACTAAAGGCCAATTTAATAAATAATATCGGGATCATCATTCTAGTTTGCAGATGGAGTCATCTTACTCCTGTTGATCGGACAACTGGAGGGTTACTTCCTGAATTTAAGGGATTTCTTCCTGACTCCAGCCAACACCACAGAGATGGTAGGTTATTATTTAATTACTTAGGGCCTGAGGCTTCAAACGGTGCCTCTGTTTATACGCACCTGTATGTCAGCGAAGAGCTCTGTGTGGCTTGCTGTACCCGTATATGAAGTCAAATGCATGCAGAGTACTATTGCAGAGCTGCTTGTCCTGGGTTTTAGTCACTTATCTCGCACCTTTCGAGAGCTATGTCAAATCCTTTTTGCTTGAGACCCGACACAAAAAGGAGCCTCTCCCCAGCACGATTTGCATTCCAGGRTCCCCTCACAAAAGTGACTTTCTTCTGATGCCACATCTCACGGCAGTTAATCTCCTGGGGCAATATTTATTTGTAATGAAAATTCTGAGGTCCCTTATTGATTAAACAAAAAATACTTAGGTGAAGCTTCTCATTAAAATGTTTCGAAGACCAATTGTCTGAGCCCGMGGTTTAAATTTTGTCAAAAAACTCACTGCCGTAAATTAATGACTRCTAAAAATGTTAGGAAAATTGGGATTTTTAAAGTAAAATTATTCAAAACTGGGAAATATATTTTAAAGAGTCAAATCAAATAAATCAGAGCATGTCTTCTGGTTATTCTTCCCTTCCTCCTCTTCCACCTGGCTTTCAAAAWTGTTTGCTCTGGTCT
The DNA here is from genome assembly GCF_003343005.1 of Rhea americana. NCBI lineage: Eukaryota > Metazoa > Chordata > Aves > Rheiformes > Rheidae > Rhea > Rhea americana. Next base: position 2,097,326 of record NW_028187100.1, read on the forward strand.
ACTGAATGAGAAATAACTTTTTAATATTTCAAGCCAACTTTTTTAGAGAAATCAGTGAAAAATTTTGGCTTAAAATTATGTCGATAACCTTTCTGTTCTTGGGTCAGCCCTGTTTAAGCCTTGCAGATCCCTTTCAGGGAAGTAGATACCCCTGCATTTCGGGCATGAATCAGAACCTAACAACACTGTACGTGCCAGTAACTTCATTTCAGCAGAGTTACTTTCAAATACCGCAGTTGCTATTGAACACTTTGCCAAAGTGCTATTTACTGCTTGCATCTTCTAGGATGTTCGTTACGAGATAAAAAGCAGAATGACAATCTAACTAAAAATATTGAACTCCTGTAGCTCAACTTTCATCTCCACGTAAAATACGCCTTTCAGTTCCCCTGTGTATTTTGACTCCCTGTCATTTTAGACGTTAATTGGTACAGTAAAGTATGAAGACGTAACCTTTGCTGTGATTTAAAAGATGTCGTTCCTGTTCTGGAAGTGGTGACAACTGCGCGTACCGTTGAGATCAGTGTGGTGTAGCAACTGGCAGTCAAGCTGAAAGCCTGTAGTTCGAAGCTGCTACTTGGTGAATCACAAGGAGAGGAAACTGTGCTGAGAGTAGGGATACTGAAAGATTAGTCTTGGATGCTCACGTGTATATTAAAGTATATATTCTGAGACAAAGCAAATAATCATGAAATATGGAAGGCACAGTGGGCGGTCTGGAGGTCAGGTCTGGGAGGGCCCTTGTGCTTCACAAGACTGAACTTATACTAGATCAGGCCCAGACCCCAAATACCTCAAACTTCCCCCTCCCTATCAAGTTGTAAATMTTAAATAATTTTCCAGTGCTTTTGAGTCTGGAAGTGCTGCTGGACAAAACAGCTTGTTTTTATAAGTTGCCCTTCTTCGGTAATTACTGGCATTTCTGTCTGCAGATTTATTTTGAAATCTGCATTTTATCTATTCTTGCAACTCTCATGTATTTACTGAGAGGAAAATATGACCTTTTCTCCTGTGCTGGTTCATTAAGAAAACATTCGATTTATTCATTCTGATCTGAAAATCGTGTAGGTCTGTATGTGAGCTTAAACTCTGCCGTCTGCCAACTGGGAGAGGCGGAAAACAAGCTCAAATTCAAACTGTCGGGCTCTGCTACTCATAAAACACAGAMCCAGGTGAAATGGAAATCTATTGCTTCACTTCAGAGCATGCAGCTTTTCCTGGGCTTATGCACGCGTGACCCGAGTGCTTGTTGTCGGAAGGTAATAAGGAGCAGCATGCCGACGTTTTACAATGTACCTTCCCAAGGATAAATCGACTGGGAGCCAAAGGGCCGTAAGAGGATACAATCTGAAGTCCTTGCAGGTCTTATTGCTTCCTTAGAGGAATAAGGAAGCTAATTACAGCCAAATACACAATCCCCTGCATGGTGCAAGAAGTGGAGCATAGTATTTTTTTTTTTTTGACAGTGATTACTGCATGTGCCTGTGATGCTGATTTTATGCAAGGAAGAGAGAAAAATAAGTGAGGAAAATTCAGAACTTGCCCCCCACTTTGATTCATAAGGGCATGTTTAATTTCTCATGAATAATATTAAAGGCATCATCACTACTGTTATCATGTATAAATGTATTTATCCTTTAAAACATAAGCTTCTAGCTCACAATTACTGCTGATCAGAAAATTTTCAATCTTTATGGTTTTAAACAAAATACCAAGAATGTCTTCCTTGCACTTTTAGGGGACTTTTTCATTTCAAATATAATCAGCATATGGGGCATTAAAAAAAAAAGGTTGAAATAAATTCCTTGCATCTGCTGYATTCAGTTGTGAATCTAACCTATTCTCCCAATGGAAACATCTATTAACACAAGACTCTCACAGGTGAAATCTGTTTTCAAGTAAATGGGTTGTTCTACCTATCTCATGGGATACATTTTATTGGAGATTGGGTTCTACCTCAGATTTTATATRCTAATTAGTAGAAATTCTGATAAGCACTCCATCAAGACCAAAAAGAGGAACATGAATCAATATCTATCTTCAGTTCCTAGAGAAAKGCTTTTAAAAACAATTAGGCAGAGAACATTTTCTGTTGCATTGATCTCACTTTCTCAACAACAGCTTCACAACGTGAACCTTGCGTTGGACTTGCTGACAGATGGAGGACTGCTCAATTTTTCTGTGAACTCTGAAGGTGAGTCCCAACAYGCAAACTTGCCTGAAATTGCTAATACCCTGGTTCAGCCAAAGGTAAGGTTTTGCAATGTGACACTGATTCTTTGCATTATATGGCTGCCCCATAGCTCTGCATTCAGAGCAAACAATGGAATATTTTTTTTTTTGAACAACATTTATTTCTATGCTTGAAAAAGTTCTATTGTTATAACTTCAGTGTGCACGTTGGTCGTGCAAGAGTCATTGCCTTTTTGCCGTATTGCATAGAACTAGGAGTTTGCAGAGCTATTTCTGTTAAAACTGGAAAAGGGTAATTTGCATGAGTTGGAGTCTCCATTTTAAGTTCTAACGTTTGTGTGAAAGGAGTTAAAACTGTGCTTTTTCCTTTGCACTGCCTCAAATGTAGAGTTGATCAATATAGGAAATATTGGTGCCAACAACTGCAGGTCATTTAGTACAATTTCACTGGGAAAATCCTCAGGCAATGCTTTAATTTAGTATCATTTAGGGTACTTAATAGATATACTTTTTAGACTGTTTAAGGATCTCATCTAATAGTGTTTCATTATTAGCCTGTCTTCTAGTGATTTACAGCAATGTAAGAGGAATAGTAAATCCTCCACATTGCTTAACCTCTTCCATTACATTTATTAAACATGAGAGCAGTTGCTTAGCAAAAACATGAAAGCTGAAACCTGAAAGAAAAAAAAAACAATCAACAGCAGCAAAATACGATGGAAACATTGCAACTGAAAAATAAAGTATTAGATAATGCCTGCAACAATTAGAGCAGAATCATAAAAAACTAAACCCGTAAAGCCCATTAAATTATCTACTCTCTTCTCTGCTGGTGAAGAATTGTTTCTTGCTATCCTGTCTTCCAACAAGATAGTGCAGTGAAAGCCTCTTAAGTTCATTTGAGAAATCAAACAATTTTCTAACTCTGTAGATCCTGTTTTGTTGCTTATTATGACTAGATAGTCTCAGTTTGCATTATAATTGGGGAAAGGTGGAAGATTGTCTTTGGCAGATGGCGCCTCTTTTTATTCCAGGGATTTCTAATGATTCCCATCTGGTTTGGTTTTTCTTATGTATCCACAGATATTGTGAAAGGTGATATGAAGACTACACTGCGGATTCTGTATTGCTTATATTCCAAATACAAGACCAAAGAAACATGAAGAGGAAGGCTAAGCACTTGGACCTTTTTTTCTTGCTTTTCTTTTCTTTCATTATTTTCCTGACATGTTGTGGTCTGATTTTTTTTGAACTTCCAGCTGTATGTTTTTCCCTGTGCTTGTATGTGCATGCACTTGTCTTTCGTGCTTGCTGTATTAATATGTATAGACAAGTGTGTTTTCATGCAAAATTTCACATATACTGCTTGAATTTCCTGGATATATGAGTTTAACTAGAGCAAAGTCATTCTGTAATTCTGAAGCTATCCTTTGCTCCTTCTGAGGCTATAATATGGGAAAGAAGTCTAATATGTGTTTATTCTAGACTACAGTGTTTTTGCCTCTGGAATGGGATTTGGAAGCTAGTATTATAACTTTGCACTTTTCTGGTTCTGATTCACTCTGGAAATTAGAGAGATGGGTGACCCATCGTGGTATCTCTGCGAATATAACAAATATACTTGAAGCTCAAGTTCAAAAGCTTTTGTGCAGAGGTGGCCAGCTGCTCTCAAACAAGGTTGTGTGGATTGGAAAGCAAATGAATGTGTAATTGAAAGGAAACCTGAACTTACCAAAATACTTGATAAAAATTTCASCATTTGCCTGCTCAAATCTGGAAGGGGAACTCAGAACCATGTGCTAACRTGGGACTGTATGATAATGAAGGGGACTCCTACACCACCATGGAAAGACCTCTGCCACTTCCTTTGGCACACTAGTGCTGCAGGTACTCTCAGCTCCCCTGTGACTYGCTTAGCTGATTTTGTCCAGCAGTTGTCCCAAGCATCCCAGCAGCCCCCCTCTGAACACATTTTTGCAAAAACCACAATTTATRTTAACTATCACCCTGGGTCTTTCTCTGGGGTTTTAGATCAGAACTCCTTCAAAACCTCCATCTGCTTCTTTGACCTTAAAATTATGTCATATTTGTGTTGCATAAAGCTCAAGTTCCAATAAAAAAAAGTTTTGATACTATTTTGGCTTTCCTCTTAACTGACTTAATTTCCTGTAGTCAGTGATTCTGACATTTGATCTCTGATCTGATCCTCCATCTGTGTGTTAAGGAGAAACYAAAGCACGCCTAGTGTGAGGTCTGACATTTACAGTTGAGAATGTGTTGTGTCTAGTTCTTGACATGCAGCCTAGGGAGGATCCTCAGATAGCAATGGTGATACATCCTCAAGTCCTGCCTTTGAAAATGATGATAATGCAAATAATAAAATTGCTATGAACCTAATCCTTTTTGCACCAATAATTACCTCATTATGTTTTTATAGAGGAAAAGCCAAYGTGTGGTGCCAATGAGCTGCCAGATCAACTTGCTTCTCTAGCAAAAATTAATTATGTATGCCCTTTCAAAAGATTTAAGTCAGAACTGCTTGCTCTTTCATGTACAACTCTCCATAGGTATCTTGTTTTTTTCCTTTATGGGCTTCAAACAATTGCTTGGGCTTTCTTAGAAGTTAGTCCTCCCTTTGCGGAGCTCTGCTGTCATTGCTGTAATATTCCCAGTGGGTTACCGAATAAATCACTCCCGAGTGGATAAGACAAGGATGCTGCTTGTGGGGAGTGGGGACCAGGGGCCAGGAAAGGATTTGGTGGTGGTGCTGGCAATGCAGTAGTGGCATTGCCTTTTCCGTCTAGGAACTAACCTAGCCCTGGTCCAACGGCAACTAATACTCAAGGATGCAGTTTGATTTTCTTTTCCTCTTTCCTGCTTTCCTCTTTCCTCATGTGGTGAGTTTTGTGGTCCACCCATCTAGCAGAAGTCAATGTGGTGCTTTTGAAGATTTCACAGTCTTGCACGTTGCTGTTGAAGGAAGTCTAGTTCTGTATATTCAATAAAAGCGAGGGCCATATTCCCTTCCTTACACCAGCTTGCTTAAACCTGTTGTGAACTAGTCATTCTTGGGAAAACACACAGGGGASAGACAATGACAGCTAATGTGGTTGAATCAAAAATGTAGTGAGACCAAAACCAAATGTTTTAATCTGTTTTTCATGGTATGAGCTGATTTACAGCATGCTTAATGTTTCTGAGCACTTTGATAAAGTGTGTGCCTCAGTATAAAGAGCTGGCGTTTGATTCCTTAAAGCATGCAACAGAATTTTACTAATCCATCACACAGGCACCCACTCCATAAATCTGTATAGAATATACAAGTACACTATTTACATTTGGGATATAGTCACAGACTTGGCATGGCTTGGATAGTAAATGTAAACTGACAGAGCTAAAGAGAATATTCCAGGAGTTTGGAGCTGRGGAAAATAGAAATATATATTATTGTTCTCAGACGTTACTTTTGCCTTATATCATGGAATGTGAGGGGGAATTTCTTCACTGTGAGAGTGACAGAGCACTGGACCAGGTTGCCTGGAGAAGTTGTGCAGTCTCCTTCTCTGGAGATATTCAAGGCCTGCCTGGATGCTACCCTGTCTAACATGCTCTAGGTGACCCTGCTGAGCAGGGAGGTTGGACTAGATGATCTCCAGAGGTCCCTTCCAACCTTACTGATTCTATGATTCTATGATCAACTTGGTTCCCTTTTCCTTTACAAGTATAAGTCAATAAAAACAAAAGCTGCTTAGTCTGTTTAAGCTGGCAAATTAACTATGGTATTTTGAATAAAATAAACTCTCTCTATGCAAGCCTGCTCCTTGACACACAATTAAATTTACAATGATCATGTTTAAATGCTAGACAGTAAGCAATTTCTGATGGAAAAACTATGTGGACTAATAATTTTTCTTTCCCTAGGCTCTGTAGCTAGGTAGGCAAGCTGAACCRTGATGACTGCTCAGGTTTCAAATGGAGTCATTTGTGTATGAAACATTTGACACATTGACTGAAAATAAAGTCCATCTATCTTTTAAATATCCAGTAACTGGTCCTAGAATTTCTGAGGCAGAGAAGAGCCCTACAGGAGCTTGTGTTACTATAAGTGACTTGGTATCTGTAGCTATGTGGCAAGGCAACAGCAGAGACTTGGAACAGGTCTGAAATGTTGCTAGCTCTTGCTTGCCTTCATTTTCTTGTTGTCTTGTCTTTCCAAAGTRTACTGCTAAATAAACATGAAGGTGTCTTTCCAAATGCATAGCAGCAAGTGAATAAAGGGAACTAAGACAGGTCCTGGCTRCAAAGCCTGGGAAAGTTGTTAGATATCTGACTCTAGAGTCAAAACTGCTCCTCCTTGGGAGCTACTTCCTACATGTGCTCCTTTGGAGTGGCAACTATCTTCAAGGTCTATCCTTTTCCTTTTTCCTATTTTTTTCCCTATTCTTACTCTTTTCATATGTTCTCAGTTATGCTGCTTGACATGCAGTATCTATGTGGAAACATCCTCATAGTCAAATGTTTCTTTGGTAATTTGGCTTTCAAACCATGAAAGCAACTAATCCAAATTCTTACTTAGTATGTGYTCATGCGTGTGTGYGCGCRCGYATGTGTGTGAAGGAATCTTGGTGGTCTTTCTCTTCTGTGCTTCTAAAATTTTCCTAAAGAATAAAAGCTATTGTCAGTTTTTGCACATTTGTTTTTCCCTAATGAATTAATATTATCATAAAGAAAGATGAAAGTGGAGGTGTTAGATGAATTAGAGGATGAAGTAGTTAGAGGATATTGGCCTTTCTACTTGCTGTGGCAATGGATGGTTTTCCTCTGGCACTCTAAATTTTCTAGGATGGTGGCAAGTTGARGTGACTTGTGGGGAGACTATTTCTGAGGTTAGAAGGAGTCAAATCAAGGGAGCAGTACTGCAAGTTGGAACATCCCTCTCCCCCACATCTTATCCATCAGCAGGTACTGTACTTTCTGGAATTTTAAAATTAAAAAATACTACTTTTCTTTAGCACTTTGATTTGAAAAACACCAGGGCACCTTTTGTGATTGATTTTTAGTGCCTGCAGATTCCCAAGCCTTTGCCCTCTATATCATTCTCTTACAGAAGGGTTCCCATAAACCCTTATGTTCCAGCCACTGACTAAAATGAAAGTTTTTAAGGACTTTATCCACTAATGTCCTTTCTCAGGCTGAACATACGAATCACACACCTAGATGAGAGGCCAATAAAATAGCATGAAGCCAGACAAATGTTAGAGGAGAAGAGACGAGCTTGGTCAGGAAGTGATGAATTCATCTGTAGAAAAATGCCTAGCTGGTTGGTTGAGTTTGAGTAAAACTGTCTAAATCTGGGTCCTAAAATCTTGTTGCCATGCCTCTGGAGAATAGCAGTTCAGGTACTTTATGCTGCCCTCTTCATCCATATTCCAAATGCTCATCAGACTTTACCTCCTGTAGATATCTCCTGGTGTTATCCTGGTCATATCTCCTACCATCTATGCCAAGCTCTTCCTCTTATTGTAGCAAAGAAGTGCTTCATGGTGGTTGTATGATTAGTTTTTCTTAAGAAATGGAACCCAAATGAGGAGTTCTGCCCGTGATGGAAAATGGAAACTCTAAACACATGAACTGAAACTCCTGTGGTGAGCTGCAAATATTTTTTTTTTCTCACCACGCATCTTCACCTCCTCCTTTATTTATTTATATGTTTGTTTGTCTATTTATAATTTTAAATCCACTTTTCCATTGGGAAAACATTGTATTTTAATGAAAAATGTCAACAGTCATATTCAACTACCATTTTCATGTCAGGGCAGTATGTGCCTAGACTGCATTACACACRTACAGTGAAATGTCCAGGGGAATGATGAGTGCCAGTTTGTTTCTGGGTTTTGGATGTCTTTCAGGACCACCTGTTGCATAATGCAGTTGCCAACCCTAGGCCRGAGAACATAATAAGTATTTTAGATTCTGGAAGCCCTGCACTAACCAGGCTTTTATGGACCAAAAACCAGTAAAAATAAAAGGTATAGAGTCAAAAGGCCACAGATTTCAGAGTAGTAGTTAGCTGAGTATTTCAGGAAAGCTTTAGCTTTCCTGAAGTGGTGTTAAAAGTATACTCTATGATTTTAAGTGCATACAACAAAATGCACTTTTAGTGCAGTTTTATTTCTGTTATATAGTATAAAAGAGTATATAAAGTATGGACCATGTTAAGTTATGATACTGTAATAGTAATGTAAGGAAATCTTAGTGGAATCAGGTCTATGTATTGTCAGACTATTCTACAGAAAGACCAAATGAAATCACACAAAAATTAATAACCCTCAAATTACAGCCTCTTCCTAGTATCCAGCTTTTCTACGTATTCTTTCCCTGTGTGTTCCAGTACTTTGCTGTTCTGTTTCCTTGTCCCCACATCTTCCTTCCATCTGCTGGCTCCTTGATGTGCTGATTACCTGGGCGGTTAAGCAGCTGCCTTTTTGCAGCGCCTGCTGCTTTCTCTGCTCTGTGCTCAGAGCTGCAGAGGTGTCGCTGGGAAGGTATCTTCTAGAGAAGTTGCATTTGCAATGCGAAAAAGCTATGAACAATTTCTTAAACACCAGCTGGCTGCTGTGTATAAGAATTTAAAGTATTTCTTAGTGKTATGCAAGAAGAATTCCTTTGTCCTTCCTCCAACATAAAAAAGTCAAAGACAGAAGTCTTATTGTTTTGGTTTTAACCTACTATGTTAGGGATGCAGCAGAGCTATATCCAGATCACACTAACGATCTAATTTTCCATTCCTGTTTCAACTTTTCATTTGAGGCAGCTAGGACTACTGTATGCATATGTGTTTGTGTATAGTTTTGCTGGATGTGTTCCCTCTTTGGTAGGAAGATGTTGACCAGGGAGGGTTTGAACATTTCTGGATGTTTGAGAACTCCAGCAGATTGGATTCCTCTGATGTAGTTGTTGTATGCCAGGATATTTTGGGGGTCACGTGTGGGATTTCTGGATATTGTCTCCCAGTTAGTGCTGCTGGAAATGTACCCTTTGCTGTATTGCCATCTGCAGTAGCCTAATTGTGTCAGGTTTGCAGAGTGCAAGTAGAATAAATGTGTAGCCTGTAACTAATAGGTATGTTCCTCTCCCCACTCCTCAGGTTTATTCTATGATCTGCAATTTTTGTGCACATATTTCTATATAGGAAATCTTGTAATTGCTAATGACTTCAGCAATAGTGAACAGCAATAGAAAACTGGGCATTTCCTAAGGCAAAACATTGAGGTTGCTGTTGGTACAATTTGAGTACAGACAATAGGAGTACACCTCTCACACGAAGATCTCCCCTAAATTAAGGTATCTTGGTAGAGAAATCTAGCTATGTAATCTCCCTATCCGCCTACATGTAAAGCTTGAGTCCTAGTAATATTACAGTGTTTGAGGAGGCACAAGGATAAGTTTGATCTCAGTGCTTTTCTAATTTTTAAGTGGGATGCCCTTTGAGAAGTCCCTTGGTTCTGCTGAGGGTATAGAGAGCAATGAAGTCTGTATGGAAAAGGATTTTCTAGGATCTTAGACATGAAGCTGGAAGGGCAAGAATTGTTGATAGAATTCCTTATGGGGATCCCCACTATAGAAATGTTGACTCTGGCTCGTCACTAAGTTTAGAAACCAGGAAAAACATGTAACATGCACTTTATGTAGAGCAGATGGTGAAACAGGCTTTACTGATTGCAGTGAATCAAATAACAGATTGTCTAGAAAAGTTTGCTTGCTTTTGGCAGACAATTTAATTCAGCTCATAGTATGCTACTGCAGTTCATTGCGCATCTCTGCAAAAGTAGGCAGCTAACACGTTTTATGTCATCTGCTTTATAAAAAGTTTCTTAAATGACAAAAAAAAAAAAGAAAAGTTAGAAGATGAGTTGTGTCCCTACTTTTACTCTTGAGTGGAGGTGGGGAAAAGAGCTTTGAATTTGTGAGTAGAAAAGGCAGTTTGAGATTCATGAAATTGATTCAGTCTCTTTCCAGTTGGTACAAACTTATTTTTCATAATCTTCTTCTGTACTTTTTGAAATATTTTATCATTTGTAGTTTGGAATGGAAGAAACATGAAAATCACAGAACTTATTGCAGAAAACATAGTTTCTACAAAGCTGATGTCAACAACAACAGAGAAGACCAGATAGATTTAGCAAACCAAATTACCATTTAATCTTAACAGTAAGAACAAAGCATATATGAACATGAATGTTAAACTAATAATAAAGAAGTCTTTGTTTACAGCTTGATTGTATTGAGCATGATCGTATTGAGCATGATGGTGGGATCCTAGGATGCACTAGCTTCTTTGGGTCCTTCTGTGTGCGCGCCATTGCATGTTATTCTCTTCTGTGAAATAGTTTCTCAGAAACGCTGTACTGTAAGCCAGGCAAGAATACTTAGCTGAGTTGGCTCTCACCTGCTCTTGTCTGGTATGGTTAGCAAGTGGACCGAGGTGTTACATCAAAGGTGACTCACTCTTCCCATGTTCTTTTAGCTTTGTCAGGTGAGTGTCAGTCAGAAGCTGTTGTCAAGTTACCTGCTTGCTATGAAGCTGAGCTGACAATGTGTTGGACATGTCAAAGACACGATATAGTGTTTACAAATGATATCTGAGGAGCTTGAAGTCCTACAGACTGTGGCTGTATGTGGTCCCAAGTGGTAATAACTTGTCTTGAAAATGATTTTTTTTCTTTAAAAATAYCATAATCTGTAGCTGATAGTGCAAATCACTACACAGGTTTCACATTGCATTTATTTGTTGCACATCCAGTATATAAAATCGATTTGTCAAGGTATGATTAATGTTTTCATCAGAAGATAAGAGTCARTGATGTTACTGAGGAGCCTATTTCTTCACTGTGAACCCTAAAAATTCATATTTCTTGTGCTACAGACCACTAGTCACTACCTTGGCCAAAATGGTGACTAGCACACTGTCAGAAGCCGTGCACTGCCGCATGACATGTCTGTAGSTGCAAGGTATGACTTATGCTGGCAAGGATTAGGTTGGAGAAGGGAGGAGGTGTGCTGGCATCCTCACGGTATGCAATTCTTATAGGCCTTGGAGTTTTTCAAGAAGGAGATGACAGCAGGTTGTTCCCAGCAAACCTGGCCAGCTGACAGACCTGCCTGTCATTGCCAGCTGGTACGGTTTTTATTATGTCTTTGTTACTTAGCGGGATTTGCCAGTTTCCCCTAGTTCAGCCTGGCTGCCATTTCCCGTTATCACCAGCTGGACTGAAGCTTGCRAGGGGGCTCTCATTTTTGATATCTCTTTACCATGGTAGTTGCCATCTCCTAGGATTTCCGCCAAAACCTGCCCAGAGACTACATGCCTATGGCTGTGTGGATTTAGAGAGGTATTCAGTACCTCTGGGTAAGCATATGACCTGTGAGAAGCATCAAAACCTCTGTGAAAGGTACGTGTCATGGGAGGATGATACGGGAAGTGGATTTAAGGGCTGCAGGACAGTACAGGGGAATGCTGCACTTGGAAGAGGCTCAGGGSCACAGATAGTCTGGAAGAGGAAGACTCAGCTGGAAAGTTATAAGAGAAGAGAGAAAATGTGCTGCTGAGTCCAGAGCCTCAGCCCCTCCAGTGATAACCCCCTTCTTCATTATCTTCAGCATTTGGGAATGGGGAGCAGGGTGGCAGAGGGTCTCCAAAGCAAAGACTGAGCCATCAGGAACGTGACAATCTTGTGAGACAAAACACCTGGAAGAAGTTACCCTAAGTTCAAAAGCACTCAAAGTASAGCCTAACATATTTTTTTAAATGCCTTTTTTTAGGCATAAACAAACAAAAAGGTTCACATTTTCTCAGTCAGGGTTCCTCACATCTTATTTTCAAAGGAGAAGGTGACTGTGCAGGAGGACACAGTAATGTAGGGAAGACACCTGCCCCAACCTCAACCCTGCAGAATCAAGCTAGGTGCCTGAGGACTATCAAGGCTGGGTCCTGTAGARCAGCATGTTTAGTTTCCAGCAGGCAGAGTGCAGTCTGCTTTAATATCAACTTATACGTGCTACTAACACCTTGACCTTGTACTACTTCTGCTGGTGCAGAGCCTCAGAAAGTAGGCTCAGATTCAAGTCTTTGCTTGGGGCCTACCTTGCTGTACAGYTGACACTTGCGTCCTGTGGTCATGTCGGACTGATTTCTCACTACTTTACTCCAYGTGAGTTTATTCCTGTAGGAACTGGGTATGAAAYGTTGCCAGCACGCAATGGTGATGATTTACAGTCAGCTTTGCATAGGAGTAAGTGACTACACAATATTCAGGGCAGAARAGAAGAAAATCACTCAGATCTGTCTGCGTGTGAGAGGAGGTGGATTGCGCACTGGAACATGCAGTGTCACCCTCCTCCTGTCACTCTGGAGGAAGAATTGGCCTTGTCCAAAATTTGTACTTTCTGGGTCCCATGGGTGCTTTTTTTCAAGGCGCCCACCACTGACTTAACTGTGAATTCAGTGGGAGTTAAGCCAAATTGGAGCACTGTGGAAAAGCCTTTTCAAAATATGTAATCTGCCATTCATGGGGATGTTGTCTGGAAGCCTTCCAGAGCAGCTCTCGGGCCAAACAGGATCATCTCTGGATGCTTTTAAGAGTGACAGACTCCATCAGTTAGATGCAAATGGAATGTAGGATGAGTGTGGGAAACCTGGTGCTTACCTGCTATAACAGGAAGAACTGACACTACTACTGAAGGTCGTCCCACCTCCTACTCACAACTCTTCTCTTCAACACAAAAGCTTTTACAGATTTTGCTGCTCTAGAAAGTCCATTTGCTAGCCTGGAGTCGGTCGAATCCAGAAACATTCATTTGCAGTCCTAGTAGCAGTGTGAAATGTTCACTTCAATTTTGCGCATAATCTATTTTTGATTCACTTCAGATGTTTTTTCTGACTTTTCAGCTGCAGCCTATTTGCATACTTTGCCATATTTGCATGTGAACAAAGAGTATTTGGGCATGAACAAGGATATTTCCTTATTACTTTCTGCTATCTCAGATTGCTTCTCATCCAAGCGTAGAAGCAAATCCAGTATTAGTGGTTTAAGACTTAATAGTATATCAGGCAGCTGAAACAAACAGTATATGGCAATCCTGTTTGCATAATCTTTGGGGAAATAACTGCAGACAACAAGTACTTCCAAAGAAAGTAGATTGGGTTTTAACCGATCGATAATCAACCATAGCAAAATTCATCTACAAATAGCCTTACTTAGTACACTGGAAAATTCCCTAATAGTGGAGAGTGTGTTTCTCCCTAAGATTCTTCTTTCTGTGATTCGATAGTTCTAGTAAGCTGATTGCTGTTAGTTTAATTTCGTATTTATCTTTTCATGATGATATATTTTAACGGCTGCTTTGGCCTGCTAACTTCTAATGATTTTATTTTTTTTAAATGAAGGCTTTTCACAAACTAGATTTATTTCACAGCAAAGAATGAGCTGAAGCAGAAATCTCACATTTCCAGACCGGGTTTGCCATGCCATTACACTGAGCCTTGCGAAGCAGAGGGATGCCTTATGGGGAGGTGTGGAGGGGACGTAAGGTTAGTTAACTCTTTGCACARAAAGGCATTGACACAACCCTGCTGCTTTGCCTTTTTTTGCAGCTGAGGGGGATCACCTGTGTCATGCTTGCTGTCCCGGCGGGTGGTGGGGAGAGCTGGAGCGTGAGGAGAAGGCTTGCTCTTTGCTTTGGCCCGCTGCAGCTGGGAGCGCAGGTGGCAGCAGGTGTTTCCAATCTAGGCAGCAGCCCTGGGGCCTGGGAGAGCTGGGTGGCGTGGTCCCGTCCTGTCCCGTCCCGTCCTGTCCCGTCCCATAGCGCGGCCCCGATGCTCAGGGCAGGGTGGCCGGAGGGCAGCTCCCGTGGAGCGGGCTGTTTTCGGGTGCTGTCACCTGTGATGGCAGAAACCAGGTAAAGCTCTGCGGAGCTGGGTTTTGGGGCCGAGCTGCCGGCAGCAGAAGGAGGTTGCTGAGATGTTGGGTGGGTGCAGGGGACGAGGAGAAGAGGGTTTTTTGGGGGGCTGAGGCCGAGCCYGCCCTGGCAGTGCTGCGGGGTGGGCAAAGCTTTTCCCGCGGCCGAAGGCGAGCGCGGTGGTGCGCGTGCCCGCTTACGCTCCCGCGCCGTGCGGTTTGGGGAAYGATCCTCTTCCTTGAGGTGCCTCTCAAAAAGGAGCGGTTTCATCCCCGGGGCTTGCGAAACCACTGCCGGCCGCTTCGCGTAAGCGGCTGTGTTTGCGCTCGGCAGCGCTTGCAGACGGAGGAGGGTGAGTCATTTTGTTGGGTCTGCTCGCGGGGAAGATGTCGCACTCGGCCCCCCGTGCTCCCGCGCCCGCCCACGCCGCGGGAGCCGCCTTGCGCGCTGGAGGCCCGAAATAAAAAAAAAAAAAGCCCTGTGAATCCCTCCCCCTCCAGCTTCAGCAGCTCCATTGGAGCTATTTCTGAAGCTGTCACTTCATGTTTCTCTCTTTATTATTATTATTATTATTTTTGACATTGGAAACGCTGCTGCCTGGGACAGGCAGGCGAGCGCGCCGCGCTTTGCAGTAGGAGGCCACAGAAGGACAGACAGACACGGGCTCAGCGGTGCCAAATCTCRTTAGGGCGTCCCCAGGGGCGCGCTGCACGTGAGGCCATTTCAAAGCACGCCAGGCTCTCCAAAAAGTGCCATCCGAACCCAGCTGGATGGGAGTTTTCTTAGTACACACACGCGTGCGCACACACACACACACGCAAAAATGCTGGCTTTCTGCATCTCAAATTCTACAAAAAATTCCCTTCCCGAGTATCTAAATGGAAATCATGACTAAATAGGGAATGATCAAGTAACGAAGAAATTTCACTAATCGTGTTCTGCCGTGAGAAGTGAGAATCTGAACAAACGCATGCTAAATTATACAATGTTTCTGGCGGATGGGGAAGAGACACCAAGTTTACAGCAAAGATTATATTTAGTTGTAAAACCGTGTAGATTCATGAGTACAAGTCAAGGAATATCTACCCTTTTTATTAAAAGAAAAGAGGCACTAATGCAAGTTAAAGTCTTTAACTAATAAAGATAAGTTTCCCTGCTTCAGATAACRGGGAGGATGGCAGAAACAACTCTCTGGCAGTGTTGGACACTTACAGGACTGCTATATTTGGGTAAAATTCAGTGGTAAGAACCAAAACAAAATCTACTTCAGAGGCTTTTCTCCCACTGTCCCACTCCTTTATTCCTTTGCTTTCATCCTAGCCTCTCTTAACTTTTCTTTGCTTGGAGAAAATGGACTTTAGAAACAAAATGGCTTTATAAATAACCTGAGAACAATTGATCATCAAAAAATTAGCACGGGAATGGCTAAGACAGAAAACAGCAACTTGCAGTTAGAAATCTTTACAGACGCAAGGATGAGGATTTATGTCTTGTCAGTACTGAGCAGCTAAGATTTGAAGCAGTRAAACAAAGTACCATGCARTGCACTGGCACTGGGGAGTGAATTRACATTAAAAATAATCCACAAATCAAGAAAAGTACTGGTAAACACTGAATTAGCTTTTTGCAGGTTGACAACCCAGCTCGATACACTCAGTGCAAGAGATAGATGCTAGACTCAATATCCCAGTTTGAGATCCTGGTATAGGAAACTGCAGCATGTAACAGGTACTAGGAGGTGGATGAGATGGATCYAGAGAAGGTGGGAAAAGGCTACCAGAAAATTTCTAACTTATTTTCAAGTGGCAGACAACGATCCATAAAATAATTGGATGGGAGGGCTTAGTTGTGTGGATGACTGCTTTAGGCAGAGGATCCCATCTCAAGACACTTGAGCTCAACCCTCAAGCTGTGCCTACGTACAGCTTTGGTTGCTGTGGTCTAGTAAAAGCTTTTCTGTGTAGTGTAGTGAATGCCAGGTAATTTCTCCTGGCCCGAGTTGCCTGGACGCCAAACTGCTGCGATGCTGTTTACGTGAAGTGAGGAAGCGGCATGCAGGGAGGAATGGGGCAGCCTATGGTTTTTGTATGCCTTAGGTCAACAGAAAGCAGTTTGAGTAAAATTGTCCTTTCTTAGACTCTCTCTTAATTTTAGTGTTTTTCTTTAATTATTTACCTCAAAATATTTTGCTTCTTCAGTTTGCTCAAAGGTGCCATGCAGGCTTCCCTCTCCGTCCCTAGAACTGAAAGGGAGATAAGATCCTGCTGAAAAAGGTTTGCACTTTATTACCCAGGAAGGACAAAGTTACTCATGATTTAACGGAGGTAGTGTCTTATTCAGAGACTGTTAATGGTACTCACTGCCTTGGGGTGTACCCTGTTTTCAGTATTCCTGTCCAATAAACAACTATTTCATTAAAAAGGGATTTAACTGCATTAGCCAAGGGTTGTCAAAGCACAATAGCTTTATGTCTTGCTCCAAATACTACAGAAATGTTTCCACTGCATTACATGGATGGAAAGTTTSAGTGCACTTGCTGACCTCTGTGCCGCGAAAGTCAAAATGACATCAGCAGTAATATAGTTTTCCTCTGCAAAATTTTAATGAACTAAAAATAGATAAAGACATCTTAAAATGAAGCAGTGTTTTTGGAAAGGAAACATATTAAGGTTGCTTCCCTTACCGCAGCCCTGCAAACTGTCCATGCACAGATGTGAYAGCAACACCTGAGGCTTCAGAGACCCCAGCAGAGGCCTTGCTTATGCCTGCTGATTTCTTTGCAAGAGGCACTCAGATCATAGCATTGCACTACAGAATTAAACACTTACAAGAGATAGAAAAATGGATCAACAAGGAATTAAAGTTYCATAGCAGGAAACAGCCAGAATATCCTTGCAAAGAAAGAAATAAATACGGCAAACTTCCATTGCAACAAAAGAAACTTAACACATACTAAGTGTGATCCGATGCATGCGAATTCATTTTTTTCAAGCTGGCCAAAGTCTAAAACCTCTGCCTCAGGCTTTTGGAAAGTGGTGGTGAGTAAAGCTTCATGCAAAGAGCTGCAGAGGGTGACCAGCTGCAGGGATATTTATCTTCGACATTTGTATAGTCATGCTTATTTTCATAAAAAAGGAAAAAAAAGCCAACATATCCACAGTTGGTTATAAATGTGCATCTTTCTAATGGGGAACAACTTGTAATTATACTAGAGAATTGTTTCTGAGCAGAAAATGAGTACTCTGCCAGAGGTCTCATGTGTGAGTGGAGGTGGCAGAGCAAAGTGAGTATGCTGTCATACTAATGCTTCAAAAAGCAGGAAACCTGAACTCAAAATGTACCTTTTATGGTCAATAGTTGATAGTGAGGAATGGTTTGGTTTTGTAATGGGGGTGGAAGAAAGAAAGATATTCCTGGTTAGATATGAAATGATTTGTTTGCATTCTTTTTTCTTTAGTCTGTAACTTGCTGCTTTTGTGTTCCTGTTGCAAAATGCTTTCTAGATCAGTCGATGCTACAGCTATAAAAAACAAAAGAACAAAGCCATAAACCAGTTTAATTGAGCATAACAAACTAAACTATCAGAAATAGATTAAAAAAAAGCTATAAATGTTCAGAAAAGGAAGAGCAATATTTACAGGTTGTGTCACAGAAATATGATTGTTTTTAAAGGAAGGCCTTTGGGGGAAAAAAGTTGCTGCGAAATGCTTTGTTTCCCCTATTAAAAGGAAATTAAGACAAAGTAATACAAAATATCTTCATTTTTACCTTTGTGCATTTGGGAAGGGCACTGTGGGGGGAACGCAAGGGCTGCAGAATGATGCTTCGAAGGAGGGAGGTGAGGTGGAGGATTTGGTTTGTGTGAAGGCTCCTTGTTTCTACTAGGCTTTTGTGCTTTCCTTATTTGGCAATATAAAAAACCTAGTATTCTGGAAGAGAAAAATGTTCGGAGAAGAATATAGTTTAGTAGTGGCAGTTTTATTTATTTCTTTATTTATTAATGACGTTTCTGGGAAAGAGTGCTGYGCGGTGGAGGTGCCCGCTTGCTTGGCTGCATGTGTGAAGCCCAGGCTCTGTGGTGGCACAGGCAGCACAGAAAAACYGCTGGGGCTCCTGTGGTACCACGTGGAGCCCTTACTTTCCCCTGTATGTGTCCACCGTCCCAACTGATGTTGACATCTGGGCACCACTAGGGTGCTGCTGCTGGCCCTCCTCTGCGTGAGGGAAGGTAGACTATCTTCTAGATGAATTAACATTAGATAAGTCCCAGGTGAAGGAYTTTGGTTTGGAGGAGGGACTATAGCTAGTACCTTGCACTAGACCGCCAAGACCTCCACAACGTTTTGCCTGCTAATGCTGCTCTTATTGCCTTATTTCCACGCAGGACTGAGGCGTCAGAGCTGATGGTACCAAGTAGGTCAGCGGGCCCAGCCGCAGCACCTCCCTCTCTAGTAGCAACTGTGGGCTGGCTGCTGATCCACCTACATGGGCAGAAACCTGGGGGATGAGTGGCCGGTAGTGAGTRGTGCACTATCAGATTATATTCTGGGGACTATCATTTTTACTCGCCATTCCCTTCTACTTGTTGAAGCCATACGTCCGGGGCAGYGCTTTCTGAGTGAACGTGGCTTTTGGCAGCGGGGAACGGTCAGAAAGGGCTGTTGCGTGTCCTGGGAAGGCTGAYGCCCTTGCTGTGGCAGCGAGGGTGGTCGGCCAGGGCGACCGGCTCAGGCAAATCAAAATAATGTRGTGGGCCATGGCTTGCTTGTGAGGCTGCAGAACGGCTGATGTTGRGGAGGGACGGCGCCAAGTGAAGGAGAGGACACTGAGGTGCAGGGAAGGAGCATCTGACTGCCCTTGCTCGAGTGCTTGCATTGACCTTCCTCGTGTCAGTTTGGCTTACCTTATTAAGAGCAGCAGAAATTCAGCCTGTGAACCCCTGCCTGAGGGTCCCTAAGTAAGGGTTACCCCTAGTAAGGGATTACGTGTTATTTTAGCACGGTGCTTTGTTGAGGCTTTGTTGCTCTTTCCTTTTCTGTGTGCACTTTCTTCTTCTATGACAAGAGTGTTCRTTTACCCCTGATTACGGTCCTTGTTTTCAGTATCCAAATGGCGAGTGTGGAGGACTCCCCAGAGGGGTTAACCACTGCCAAGCTYCGCATCCTCATTTGTACTTGTTTAGCAATTCCCAAACATGGGTATTTTACATGACATTTTCCTGAGGTCCCTAAAGCGCTTCAGAAAAGCCAGTTAACTGTGATTCCCATTTTTTTTCATAAAGTAGGTAATGAATATTATGTTGCTGTTATTTATTAGCAACTTGTTGGAGATCGAGTGTTATTGTGTCCACCTCCCCTCTAACTTTTTTCAAATTATGCTGATTTTGTACTCTACCCAACTTTCTGTAAGTGGAGATGCTTATAACATTTTTTCATTAATGCAGTAGAAGAATAAATCTATTCTCTAGAGAAAAATCACCCTGGGAGGCAGAAATGTGCCTGGAATCACAATTACTTATTATACCTGAGCTGATCATGACACTTCATCAGCTTTTTCATGCAAATGGATATATTCACCAGTATCTGTTTAAAACAGACTCCTACATTCATTGACTGCAGCATTAGCAGAGGTGAAAGCAAAATGGATCCAAACATAATCAAAGCCAATTCTCTGAGGATTCTGCCTGTCTGCTCCTTTTTAATCTGGTGCTCAGCTGGGATAGTGAGAAAGATATAATGAAAGACTTTCCTCCAAGTCTGTTCAGGTTCAGGGCTTAGGGACTGAGTCGTGTCCAATTTCCTTGCTAATTTGCAATAAATTTTGAAAAAYCTAGGTCCTTCAGTTCTCTTTGTCTTGTAGAATGGGTGTGCTAATAGGCCCTCAGAATGATATTAGCAGTTTGAGTTACTATTTTTGGCTTTTTCTGAGACTTTCAGGTAACACGAGAAACTATTTACATTCAAATTGCATTTGTCTCCTTGTAGGTCTCTAATTTTCATATGACTTGGCTAAGAGTGAATGGTATTGCTGGTATTCAACAAATGATGATTCCTTACTATTCCTGCAGCACTATCAGTAATGATACCTCTCCATCTCTAGGACTCCTTTTTGAGTATATTTAAGTAGGAACACATACTAAAGCATAACTTTGCATACCTCAGACATTTCACTCCCATACTATGGGAACACCTCCAACTTGTTGGCATGTACTCAGTTATAATCCAGGGAAATCACTTCAACAGCAAAAGGCATATTTCCAAGATGATGTCTTAATGAGGACAATCCTTTGGAGTGCTTTCTGAATCTGTTGTCTTATCGAATTAAGTATGTATAAACGTGCTGCAGAAATAATATCTTGGCTTAGCTATCTACTCCAAACTCAGTTTTATGTAGTAATGCCTTGGAAGAAGGCATGAAATTCTTCAGATACTGACAAATATCTTTGCAACTTCAGAAACTAGATTGGGAGCCCCATATCTCCAGCATCAGAAGATCGCTACAGGCTCTTTCCCCCTAGATTGTCAGTCTCTCCTAACCCCTGTGACGGTCTGTAGAAAAGGGTGTTTGRTCAGTGTGACAGTCTTTTGGTGATTCCCCATGATCACATCTTTAATCTAAAGGTTTTGGACTTAACCCAGGCATGACCTTCATGYAGTTTGTGCAAAGCTAAAACACTGATGATATATATAAAATCAATATCATCATATATATATTTTCCTGCAAAGCTAGTTGAAATCTTAGAATGGGTATGGTCTTTATAGAAATTCAAGGAAAGACAGTGATATTCCACTTGATAGAAATGCAAGGATCTTTTGTCTTCATTTTTTATAGCTKCATCTACCTGTTTTCTTCTCTGGCCCCTTCGCATTGAGCCTGTTGTTGGCTGAGGCATATAGGAGGGCCTGAGTATTGGAAATCTCTCCTGAAGGGTGTGAAGCATTCTCTGATGGAGATACGAAAATATGCTGCGTTCTTGTATAGTGTTTTTTGGAGGGGAACCATGATTATCCCCCCCCCTTTTTTTTTTTAATTATACCCATAGCATGAGAAATTGCTTCAAAAGAGAACGAGTGAAGACTCTCTTGAGAAATAGCAAAATTTGTCAGAAAGCTGCAATGTGTTACGGAAAGCAACATACACACCAAACCGTTTAGAAATAAAAACTCTCAAAGCTGCAAAGTCAGGAAATGCCATAATTTAGAATGCTTGTTCAATTTGACGTGCTTTTCTGTGCATATGAACTAGAAGGAGGTTATCATGATGTATTCYCTGCTGTAGAACTTAACTGATACAAGCTATTGTGCGCATAACCCTTTGCATTTGTTAAGTAGTGAGTACCAGAGATGACTGCCTGGTCTTGACAGTTTTTCTGGCTTGCAGGWCTGGGTTCTGTTCTTACCTATGGTRTAAAATTTTTGTGTGACACTGGACCTTAATCTTTTTTCTAAATTCTCAGGAAAATGGCATTTTGTATGGCCTGAGTTTGGAGTAAGCAGGAAATCATTTTAACTGAGGGGAAGAGGGAACTGGAAAATGCCAAAACACTGAGGAGCTTTGTTTCCATGGTTTAGGTGAAACTTTCTGACWTTTTAGTGCAAAATGGTATTTTTCATTTAAAAATTGACATACTCTAAATCACATAAAAAAGGTCTGAAAATAATTATCCTGACAGAAAATGAAAGTATGTTTTTGTCTGAAAGAAATATCTTAGATTGACCTGAAGTGAATTGTTTCCGGTGAACATGTTTGCAAATTTTTACCAGATTAATCAAACAGTATAAATCTTATATATATGATTGCTAGCTAGCTCTAACCACCAAAATACTACTACTAAAAAAAAAAAAAAAATCTTTTCTTTGCCCAGGTCTGTGTCTATCTCACACATGGTCATGCAAAGCTAGCTTTTTCAAAGGTGACTGCTGATTGTGTCCTCATTTGAGACCGTGGAACTGGGATTTGCAGAAATATGGAGCCCAGCTAGTGTTAGGCTACTGTATTCATGCACGGGGTAGAAGCTATGAATTTAAGAGTGAATACAGTACCATTTGCAATAATGTCATKGAGAACCCATGTGAAAATGAATTGTTCTGGTTTCATAAAAACTGTGACCAGTGGGCTGGACATGGAGCTGGGGATCAGTGATGGGGAAAGTCGGATAGCTGTCCATTTGGGCTGCATGTGTGCAAAGGCGAAGGCGTCTTGTGGAAAAACTGCATGTGATCAGGTCTTTAAAGATGGCATCTCTGTGTTTATGTGCGAGAGGGATGAATCCTGATTCTACTCAATGTCTTAAATTTTGCTCATCCTAACTTCTAACTGCCTAYGTTTTTGACTTTGTAATAAAAGTCTTTATAGTGTGTTAGCGTGCATTTTCCTTGCTTGTGGAAAAGAAAATGAAAAAACGGTTTTAGTGCCGTGTGTGTCAGCATGGTGCTGACGCGGATCAGCAGCAGGATGGCAATCGGCAGGCCCATCCACCATGGAGACCTCCAGGGCTGATGATGGAAATGAGGACCACGGTAGGTTGCTACGCTCTGTGTGAAGCAAAGCTGGTGAGGGATGAGATATTTATGCTCATGAGAAGACAGAGCCTGGCGTGCACGCTGACTTCTCTGGCTCTGAAGGGAAATGTAGTCTAAAATGCATGGGGTCTTCTGTTTTCCTCCGTACTTGACTCTCCTCTCCTGTTCCCTTCCACTCACCCCATTTTTGGCCTGTTTGCACCCTCCTGCRAATGAAGTCTCCTGCTTCTCAAGCCTGCCGTGGTCTTCAGAGCTCAAACTTCCAGTCTAGGTCTCCTAAATTTAAGCTGCCCACCGGGTTGTGGTGCCAGGAGGCCGTGGTGGGGCCAGGCTGATTGCCCTCTGCCAAGAAACATAAAACCCTTCAGAAGTGGGCTGGTGCTYGGCCACAGCAGCCCAGTCGTTCATGCTTTCTGTCTGCAAGCCTTGGAAGCTCTGGGAGTCTTGATGGGGCAGCATCTTTTGTAGATTTTSAGCTTTTAAATCTGAGCAGCTGTACTAATTGCAAGAACAAGATGGGATAACAAAGATCTGCCTACTGTAGTGATAAAACAACAGAAAGCAGCTATTTTCCAGAAAGATCACCAGAAAAAGCYCACATTTCCCATTCACAAGTCACGTTTTCAGAAGCAAGTAAATTATCTTGTCTCAAGTTTTAAAAAACAAAAAAAAAAACCCTCCATAAGGAAGACACCCTGCATCCACCTAGATGGCTGAAGTGAGGCTCAGCTCTATAAAGCAACTGAAAACACGGCTCTGTACAGGAAATACTAAGCAATTTCAATAATAGGTGGTATTATCAGCTCTGCCTCTGATAGAGTTGAATGAATAATGTGAGATTATGGTAGAGCGCTTTTATTCAGCTGTTGCTGAGGCTTAGGCAGAGACTACTGTTATTATGCATTTGAATTATGGGGCATGAAGATTAATGATGTGCAAATTAGCAGCATTCTGCTACAAGTAATTTTTGCTTTCATTTCCCGCTGTCATCACTGAATGGCAACATGCGCCTACATTTGTAATGTACAAATGCTATATTAAATGTTAAATTAGATATCGACTCATCTCATTTTCCATGCTGAAATGCACCTACTACAGGGAAAGTTTTTGCTTCCGTAAACCTCTACTGCCCCTTGGTCAATAATTTGTATCAGATAATATTCGCAGTGTGCACCTTTATGTAAATTATAGGGATTCATGACTATSTGGTGTTTTTCAGCCTTTCTATTAGAGCCACAGTATTAACTCTGCCTGCAGGTTACTCTGCTTTCCCAGTAACTCTCCCCTTATCATTATCCTATCATCATTTTCCATGTTTGCTGCATTCTTTAGGTCAAATGATTTTTTTTTCCTTGGGGCTTAGACAAAGAGAAATATTGCTTATTCTACTACCATTTTTTTACCTTGTGATGTAGCTGCAAAGAGTCAGTTGTTGCCATCTTCCTTCTCCTCTGATCACATTGTTTATAGCAGATGTTTTTTCCCCATTAATCTCACTGCTAATCTGTTTCTTTGGCTCATTTTGCTTTAAAACAAACAGTATTAGTTATCTGCTGCTCATTCAGCATCTCGTAATAAAATAAAACCCCCAAAACCTGCTTTAGAGGTTCGTGCCGGTGTGGGCAGGGAGCCCGGCGGAGCTGCCGGAGGAAACGAGCCCTGGGAAGTGCCCGGCCGTGGCAGCGGTGGACGCCRGCCCCTCGGAAACATTGAGCTTGGCTGGAGTTCGCTTGCTTGGTGTTTGGGATTTCAAATATAAAATTTAAAATAAATTTTTCCGTGAATTCCGGCAGGAGTCGTAGCATTAAGGCTCCAGTTTGTAGCGCGTTTCCATTAGTTCTGTGGTGTTTGGAGATGCAGACGTTAAATGGCTGTGACCGAGTTTAAAAGCCTCCTTCAGCCTGGCTGCCTCCAGATAGTGCTGCTTTTAAATCCCGTTGGTGTCATTTGAAAGCCTCGCCACCAAAGACGACGAGGGAGAGGGGGGTGTTTCCTGCTCTTTCCTTCAAGCACTGGCCCTAAGGCCGCCATTGAGACGACACAGCGTTAGCTCAGGGAAATATGGAAGACACTTGAAATAGTTTTCTTAGAAAAATGAGCTCAGACTCTGTATCGTCAGGGAAAGTCTGCTCGAAGCACCATGTTGGAAGTGGTTCTGTACTTAAAACATATCTTTCAAAGGAATGTCCTGGACTATATGTGTATATACATATACATATATATAAATAAAATATATATATGTATATATTTTAATTTATGGGATGCCAAAAAATGACAAATTACTGTCTTGGGTGTAGTTAGTTCTGCACTAGGATATTACTAAATGGCCTCCAAAAGAATGAAATATTTGCCCTTCCCCACGAGAAACACTGTTCACAGAAATTTCGAAACAACAACCGCTGGCATGTACCTGTCAACGTTCAGGCCCTCATGGGCTGCTTTGTAATTTAGAAAAGAAAGGGTTGCAGCTAAATTAGAAAAATAGGGCATATTTAAAATCACATGCAATAAAAGCATTGAAGTTAGCACACTTCAAGGTCCTCATGAGTTGTTTAGATGGAGCAAATTATATATTAAAATGTGTTATGTGAATTGTTAATTGCCAGTTGCAAGTTTAAAGTCTTATTTGCAATGTGCTGTCACAATCTGAACTATTCAGTGTTTCTCAGTGTATATTTAACTTAAATAGCGATTGTAATGTGCTGCAGCTGTTCTTGCAGACGGAATGGGTACAGGATGAAGGCTGAAAACGTACGCCTCTTTTTGGTCTTTTAAATTCAGGAATAAAAAATGCAATGTCTTTAAGTTACTTGGAAAAAAATTAATTGAAAGTCCCTACATGCACAATTCCTTCTAGTCGCCTGCTGGACAAACTGCTACGTTGTTTCCTTTGGTTTTAGCGAGCGCTTGATCCTAAACATTGCCATATTGCCTATTAATCGGAAAATAAGCAACAGCTGGCTGGCGGCCAAGAGGCATAACTCAGTATTTGCACAATTTAATTTCTGCTGCTTCTTCCGATTTAGATTGGCAACTGCGTAACGATTTAAAGGGTCTGCGAAGTCAATTGTAGGTAGGACATTCCCATAGTCAATTTATGTCRTGTTGTCAGAGGTGACTTTGGATGTCAAGGATGAAAACTCATTTTTGCCGCCACTGCTTTGAGCTTTGTGGGTCCAAGTCAGTTGAGGAAAGTGAGTTATACAAGGTATTTATGAGGTTTAACATCTGCCTAATTGGTAGTGGATATAGAGTAGAATCTGTTTTATGAAGAGCGTAACCTTTAAAAGAAAACCGAGCGGGCTTCAGAGGACAACCTTTATCCAGTATTGCTAAGAGGCAAAAGCTTGGTTATTGGGTAAGAGCGGACTCTGGCAGCCGGGGCCAGGGTTGCTCTTTCGGAAGAGAGGTGGTGTTGGGGGAATTCAGTCATGTAACTTTCTTTCTAGAATAGTTTTTAAAATGTAGTCAATAAAGAAATGCCACAGTTTCTTCCTGATGGATTCCTCAGAAATGGTGAACACCCTGCTCAGGAAGAGGTGCAGGTTTTTGCATGGGAGACAGCTGACAACACTTTTGATTTTTCTTCCTTTTACCTGTGATCTTATTTTTAATTAAGCCATTGGAAACTTGCATTATTTTCACAGCTAAAAATGCTAGAGTGTGTTCTTAGCAGAGCTGTGGCCTTTTGAATCAATAAATCACAGCAGGAAAAATAACCAGGAAAAAAAAATTAGTGGAAAGAAACCTTTTAGAGAAGACCAGCATCAGTGCTAACCTGAACACTGGCCTGGAGCAGTTGCACCACTGCACTTAGGTCAAAGCCTGAAGATTTAGTCTAGTGGTTGCATGCATAAAAGTCTCTAACTTAGCACACACGCTGCTTATACATAAGCTTGGAAGGGAAAGGAGGCTGCTTGATTTTTCATATCCCCATCTGAATGTGCAGGCCTGGAAACTAGCAGCAATGTTGCTGTTGCTGCACAAAGGGATGAAGGGGCCACGTCTCTGGAGCAGAGCCTCCCTCTAAGGTTTAGGTCTCTTTAGGCGCTGTCAGAGTGCGGCTCCAATTTCCTTATTAGACGCATATTTGTGTGCATCAGCATCAAGGTACCTTCATGCAGCTCTGTACTGAGCTGGAGTTCTTGAGCTTTAAAGTCAGTGTCCTAGTAACATATGCAACATTTTAGTTGATCTGGATGAATTAAAAATCACCCTGGTAAAAAGACTCCAAGCTGCATCTCACCACTTCCATACAAACAATGCTTTAATCTCATGCTAATTAGTAACATACAACCCCCTGTTTTGCCATTGTACAGGATAAACCAGCCAAATACAGTTATTTATCAATTTAATTTGATCATGTTGCAGAAATGTCAAAATATTAGCTGAGCAAATTAATTCCTACAGTTTCACATATGTTTTCCTGAAATGAAATCAAGGGTAGCAGTCATCTTGCTTCAAGTCCTCCCACAATGTTGCAGGAGTTTTCTTCCAAAAATTTGTCTGAAGTGTCCTCCTGCTCTTAATTGGCAGCAAATCGGAGAATATTTAAATGCTTCTTCGCTAACCTCCCCACTAATGAAAGCGCAAACAGGCAGGAGGTTGCCCAAAATGGTGACGGTGCCTCCATCCTTGCACGTACCCRAGGCAGTGGTTAGGTCAGACAACGACCAGGGGTCACCTGCAACCTAGCTAAGTCTATGGTTTGCTGTGGTGCACCTTGCTAGTCTGAATGGGGGGGGGAAAGGCAAGAAAAAGCCACAGAGCGTGGCAGGTCTCTGAAAACACGACTACACTTCTCTTACAGACACTTAAAAACTAATTTTGGCCATCTAATTTGAAGTGAAGCTGGGTGTTTTTGTAACAAGGGAGATGAATGCTTTTTCCTTCCAGCTAGCCACGTGAAGGGGCATTTTGAAGTGGGACTTGTTTCTCCAAGATCCCGGCTTAGCACTCTGCTTGCATAAACTGATCCATACTGCCTGTAACTGTGGCACTTGAGCAGCCCTGGCCATTAAGCCCTTGTGTGGCTGGAGGTATTTTTGAAGGAAAGATTGGCATCTCATTATTTTTTCATGGAAAAAGCCCTTAGAGTTGGGAGCTCATGTTGTGTGTTTTTCTGAGTGTATAAATTCTTTCTGGGTCAAACAACAGACCCTTTTAAAAATGTATATCCTTTGGCTTCTTTTTGTGCAAATACCACAGCTGTATCTAAGTCCAGTGAACTTTGTTACAAAGGTATCAAAAACRTGGACTTTCATGTGTACATGCTTCCTTTCCTGGGAGAAGTCAGTACTTGGAGATGAAAAGCATTAATGGATCTTAAAAATCAAGAATATTCTATTTGAAAAACATACAAAACCCTCTCATTATTTTAAACAAGAATTGAGACAACATTTGCTGCCCAGAGCAGGCAGTGCCTGACCCTTATTATAGGTGGTACGGCTGAACACACAGTGAAGTGGGAGCCTTGGCAGATCTTGAATCAGGAACAAGCTGGAAGGAATCGATGGGACTAG